>NC_091471.1:300267218-300434718 GCF_036971445.1 Narcine bancroftii | reverse complement strand
AATCCTAGGACAAGAATAAGCTCAAGGCTTGCTAACTCCGCCTGCAACATCCCAGAATTCACTCCATCAAGAACATCGACAAAAACCCAGCCTCTATCCTCAATGACCCCTTCCACCCAGGCCATGCCCTCTTCACTCTGCCACCACTGGGAAAAAGGCACAAGAGCCTCAAGATGAACACTCAGCGGCACAAGGACTGCTTCTTCCCCTCTGCCATCAGATTCCTGAATAATCAATGAACCAAAGGCACTGCCTTCCTTTTCTTGCACTATTTTTTTAATATGATTGTTGTAAAGTGGTTATAATATGAATGTTTGCAATATGATGCTGCCACAAAACACTGAATTTCACGGCAATAAATTCTAATTTTGTGCTGTAATGGAGTGAGCAAAGAAAGGACTTTCAATTTTATTATGCCCCAGGATATCCCAACACATTCATGGACATGCAATCATTTAAAATGCAGTTGCTGGAGGAAAAAGAAAATCATCTATGCATACTTGACCAGATAATCAGTTTTGATAATCTGTCTGGATTAAAATTGATTAGTGCTTCTTTTGGAAAGTGTTAACTCCCTCTTGAGAAGCAAGAGAAGACATTTGACAGGCAGTGCCACAGCCACACAGCATTACCCTGAGGTCTCAGGTGGAGGGTTTGAATCCACACCCCTCTGCTGCGAAACAAACAGGCTGCCATTGCCAACCCATCAGCAAGAGATACAAGGGAGGAACAGGGAAGGATGAATAGATGCTCTAGCATCAACAGCTTTTGCATAGTTCAGGTACCTGCTGGAAGGAACCATGTTGCTCACTGGGATTACAATCATAATAATGGGCGGGTGAAACCCTTCCACCCTACACACTGCATCTTTCAGCCATTCCTGGTGGGAAAGAGGTACAGGAGTATCAGGGCCTGCACCACCAGGTTGATGAACAGATTCTTCTCACGGGCAGTGAGAATGATGAACGCCCAAAGGATCTGCTGACATGAACCATCTGATACTCTCGTACTTACGAAACTATATTTATTTATATATATAAATACTTGCCTGCATATGTATTGTTTGTCTGAATGTGTTTTGTGTCTGGTGGCGTGTCTGTGTCTTCTGCACTGAGGACCGGAGAACACTGTTTTGTCGTGTTGCACTTGTGTATGGTAATCTGATGACAATAAACTTGACTTGAAATATTTAGCATGGAGGCACAGAAGGAGATATCAGACCAGATAACTAAATGCTTGGTCAAAAACAATATTTTAATGAGGGTGGAAATAGGAAGTACAAGCTCAGAACAATTTAGCTTCTCCCTGTGGGACCATCGACTGTTTAGGGCCACACACAGATAGGATATGTTTCAAGGGATATAAGCCAAACATGGGACTGGTGTCAGTGGGACATAGTTATCTCAAAGGTATTGACAACAGTGGAAGAAATATCCTGTTGGGAGAGATGGGGCATGGCAGAACCTGTTATATGGATGAGAAAACACTAGAGTCTCCAGTAGAAGACGAGAGCAGGTCAGAGTCAGTGCTGCAAAGGCAAACAAAGCACTAAAATCTCAATGGGACAGAAAGAATCTGCAGTCAGAGAAACGGTTGACTTCCTGAATCGTTGACTATTTCTCCCTTCACTGAAGCTTCCTGACCTGCTGAGTTACTACTGCATTTTTTTTGTTTTTATTTCAAATTTCCAGTACCTGCAAGTATTTTTTTTTCTATTTCTACTATTATAAAAGTGTAGAAGGGAATCATTTCTTAACATTTATAGCTGGCTTACAAAGTAACTTTGACATTTTGTGATCTTCTTAACAGATTCTGATATCCATAGCATTCAAAGGGAGTTCCAAATGCTGAGTCTTCCAATGTTAACATGTTGATCAAACGCTTCTATGAACTAGATATCAAATATCATAAGTCTAAGAGGGATTAAAGACAAAGCCAGTCGACCATCTACCGAGAAATTCAGGGACAAGATGGAAGGTATACAAAACCATGGTGTATAACAAGGTACAGTAAAAGCCCTGGTATCCGCCACCTAATGGGATGGGTAGATGTTGCATAAGCGAGCTTTCCGGTTGCTAGAGACCTTCTCTTTCAATGCCTAAGTAATACACCTGCATCGCAAAGTATTTTTGCCTTTTAAACTGTTTATTCTTAATACCTAATTAATACACCTGCATTAAGAATAAACAGTTTAAAAGGTAAATACAATACTGTATTTACACTGAACAAACTTCACTTGCATGAATAGATAAACCTTTCAACATTTTACTTTATTTTCAGTCAAATTCTTTGAAAACATTGAACTTTTGCTGCATATGCAGGTTCCTCCCCCTCCACGGAGCTGCTTGAAAGACATTATAATTTACCCCCATTCTCCCCGAAATTTATAGATAGAGGCTTACTAATATACTAAAGAAGACTCTTACTTAATATAAAAAAATCATGAGGGACATGGATAAAGTAGTCTCTACAACTAAACAGCATAGGTTTAATCCAAGAGGAGCAATGTTTAAGAAGGACGCATGAGAGAACATGTGGAGAGGAGATTTTCAGGGCAAGTAGTTTACACAGAGAATGGTGGGTGTCTAGAATGGGCTGCCAGGAATAGTGGTGGAAGCAGGGAGGCTTCAAGATAGAGACGGGAATAGGAAGGGGATGGAGGGATATTGATTGGGTGCAAGCAACAGAATTTTAGTTTGAGTTGGGCTTTGTGTTCAGTACAGACTGTTCCTATGCAGCACTATGCTCCATGTTCACCGGACTCTATCTGCCATGCCAAACATTCAGCACTGACGTACCACCTCCAAGGCTCACTGCAGGCTACGTCGAACCCACAGCCTTGAAAATCAAGGTCAACGGGATGGTGTGATCACACCACCTCCACGTTTTACTCTGAAACTCCTGCAGCCTAGCCTTGGGAAGGTACCTGTTCTCTTCCATCACTTGTTGCTTGAAACCTCTGAATTAACAGATGAGTGGGTGTACCTTGAGCAGCCAGTCTGATTTATCAAAAGGTGCTCCCGTCAACACTTTAAGGGTGAATATGGTTGGTTGGTAAATGCTGGCACCGCTAGTGGTCCCCATACATGAATGAATGAATGAACAGGTGTAGAGTAACGAGGTGAAGCATTATTCTGACAGGATCAATGACAAGATCAACTCTTTTGTTTACACATTTACTGATGATGTGATTTTTGAACAGAGCATTACACCACAGTACAGGCCCTTCAGCCCATGATGTTGTGCTGACCTATGAAAACCTACTCAACAACAATCTAATTCCCCTCACACTCATAACCCACCATTTTTTTCCATCCATGTGTGTGTTTTAAATGTCCTATTGGACCACTCTATGCCCTGCATTCCAGGCACAACCACTCTTTAAAAAAAATCTTACTTCCAACATCATCCCTAAACTTTCCTCCACTGATGTCCTCAGGTATTTGCTATTGTTACCTGGGACAAAGTTGTGGCTGTCCACCCCATCTATGTCTCTCATAATCTTGTAGACCTCTATTAAATCTATTCAGCTGGTCTCACAGCATCTATAGGAGGTAAAGCTAGACTACTGACGATTCGGGCCTGAGGCCTTCAAGGAATAAGCAAAGAACTATTAGATCACCTTTAATTCGTCTTCACTCTGAAGAGGAAAGCCAAGATCTGTCAACCGTGCTTCAAATGACCATTTTTTAAATTAAACCAGACCTTTCATTGTCTCTTTGTGCACATGACAATAAACCAAATTAAACCCCAGTATTCACACAGCGCATCGAGGCCCACCTTCTCTGATATCTTCTGCTGCCAATGGTTTCTTACCAGAGCTCAGGCTGATAGCTCAGGAATCAGGATCTGGATGGGTGAAGTTGTATGTAGGGCTTCTGAAAGTTTTGGGGTGTTGACAGCTCCCTAACAACTCGGAGACTTGGAAGCAGAGGTGGAGGAGCTGAGGCTTGGACACCTCGAGCCTGGGCACACCTCTGAGCTGCAGGGGGTGCGTCAATGGAGGGTGCAGGCACGCAGGAGGTGACAGCAAACATTCAAGGTCTCTGATGGGACGCTCTGTTGCCCCTCTTCCTTGCTTTAGTTATGGCACTTAATTAGTTGATGACTTTTGTTTGCCTTGGTGTATTTGTGCACTTCACAATAAATGGAATTTTGAATCTTTTTCCTAGATGTCTAAATAATATATTAGTTGCCTTTAGTTGACAATTCCTTTTCTGATTTACAAGGGTTAGGGTAAATGTAATCCCTTCTCCGGTTACCACAAGACATAGTAATGATATTTATTTATTTTTGTTTATGAATGTACTGCATGTGGTATGGTTTGTCTGCATTATGTGTTTGAATGTTTTTACATCAATGACTGGAGAACGATGTTTCGTCGGGTTCTACATGTACAATCAGATGATAAATAATCTTGAACTTGAACATAGGAGCAGAAATAGGCTATTCTGCTCATTGATTCTGCCCTGCCTTTCAAATCATGAGTTGATCCATTTGCCCACTCAGCCCCACTGCCTGGCTTTCTTTGATGCCCTGGCTAATTCCTTGTTGGTGCCTTTTACACCAAAGGTGTGAATATCCCAGAATGAAATGGCTTTGTAAAAGGCACCATTGAGTCACAGAGTGGGCTTAAAGTGAGTCAGAGTGCAGAGTTACAGTGAATCACAGAATATGGGTATGGTGTCATAGTAAGCCACAGAGTGAAGGGTGAGGGGTTACAGTGAGTCACAGAGTGCAGGGTGAGGGGTCACATAGCGCAGGGTGGGGCATTACAGTGAGTTAGAGTGGTGTTATAGTGAATCAGAGTGCAGGGTGGGGTGTTACAGTGAGTCACGGAGTGTAGGTGGAAGGTTACACAGGCTAAGTGCAGGGTATAGAGAAAAATACAGTTAAAGCAGAGCAGGGACGTCATCTTTTACCAAATGGTAGGTCCATTCAAAAGTATGATAACAGCAGAAATGAAACTTTCCTTGAATCTGGAGGTTCATGTTTCAAGCTCATGTATCTTTTGACTGATGAAAGGAGTTAAAAGATGGAACCAGGTCAGTAGATAATGTTTCAGGGAAGGAGTGTCAAATCCATCATGTTGGCCCCTCATTTAACACATCTTCCCGCCTTCATCAACATCGACCAAACCTAATAAAAGATCAGGGATGCATATACAAAAATGAAGAGAAGCGCCTTGTTGCAAGCTATAAATCAGTAAATATTCACCCAAAATTAATAATAGATGATATCAGGAAAGATCAAAAATTATGCCATGACATGGAAATGTTGCTACCATTAAAAAGATGACTTGAATGTAAGATAGTGAAAGTTTATTTTAATTGTTTTTATAACAAAATACTTTTAAAGCCTTTAAGCTGCTAAACCCATACATAGTTCCTAGCATTTGCATTTGTTCACAGCCAACAGATACATTTTCCAACACTCCAGGATTTCGTCACAACAAATCAAGATCAGAGTCATTGCACACTGTACTTCACCAGCAGCACCCTCGCTGCATATAGAGCCCAAATGGACTGTGACTCCCTCAGCTATGTTGTTATCACTATGGTAACGGGGTGAGGTTATGCCTCTGAGGTAACCACTGCTGGATTGCCAGTGCACACAGAGGCATTGGGAAGATACAGAGCAACAGGGCAACATGGCTGTTCATTGTTCAAACAGCTGAAGGGCAAATCAATAGATCAGTGTGCATAATCGCCCTACACCTCCCCAGCACTGTTGTTGCCAAAACCCCTGGTGCATTGCACTAAAACAAATGCCACCTTCACGAAATAAGACTGCAAATTGGGTTCAGCGGGGATGGGGGAGGGAGGGGGTTGAATTACTACTGCATATAAATAAATGGAACTGAGCTGGAGTTTTATTTTAACTGTTTTTAGCTCTATTATTATTTTCTGCCTTGCTAGTCTACCCCACAAAACAGATGTCCACTGCAGACTTTCATTTATTTCCTTCCTCTATGTCAGTGGTTCTCAACCTTTTGTTTCCACTCACATACCACCTTAGATAATCCCTTACAATCCATTGGTGGACATGAGATATAGATGATGTAGACTGGGTTGTTCTGAGGCTGAGAAGGTTGACAGAAGATGCTTGTGTACAAACAGATCCTCACGAACTCAGCCTTCCTTCAAAGCCTTCCATCAAACCCAGAACCATTGGTTAATAGTCAGTAATCAACAAAGACGATATTCTTAAGCTCTGTGCTAACCAATGGCCCACTCACCCCACGAATTTGGATTCCATTTGTTACGTACCAGATAGCAGCAATAGAAATGACCCCAAACGGTATTATATTTAAAATAATATTTTAAATTAATTAACAATGATATAACACCTCATCTAATTTATTTACACTTAACTACTCTTAATCCCCAACTATGCCCGAATATATTGGTGTGTGAGTGGTCTGCCCCAAGCCACCACAGCTCAAGGCACAATTCTCAAAAGGCAGTTCAAAGTTCACTTTCAGAAATTTAATGATGTCACGTAGGCTTGAAATTGAGGCGACGCATAGGCTTTAAATGGTTGAGAAACGGATGAGACTCACCAGCTTTAGATGAAATTAGTTGATGAAGTGGATGAAAAAAAACTGGGATGGGGTGACAGAATCTGGATTAACTCATGAAACCCTTGTTGAGGTGCTTCCAATGAAATATCCTTTTTGGAAGAGTGCCAACCAAAACTCTTCTTTGGCGTAGGGGGACACGAAGCAAGTGATGCTCACAAAGCTTCCAGAACCTTTTTCATAGGTCAGCTGAATTCAAGAGACCCCCTCACTCTGGCCACCATCCAAGCACAATATTTCTTCTGCAAGTAGAACCCTTCCCATGGTTCGGTCGAACAAAAGTGATCTTCACTCTTTTGGTCACAGAGTGGTACAGTATTCTAATAGGAAATCAGACAGATTGCCTATAACCACATACAAGGACAATCCAGCACAGTAATTCTTCTTTAGAGAGCTGTTTGCTCCTGTGCACCCTCTTTAAAAATGGCCCCTCAGCAAAGCTGTGCACTGCTTCTTCAATATGCTGGTCACATGGTCTCTGCACCTGAGATTTCTAGGGCTTCTCTCCTCACTCTGAAAATGTATCCAATTTAGGAACATGCTGTTCAAAGCCTGCTGCCAGTTTACAGTTACTTTCCAAAGCTTTCTGGCTTTTTTGTTAAAATTTGTTCTCTTAAAGTGGCAGTCCTACACAAAAAGATGAACTGAAAAATGGGAGTGCGTAACATGTTAGGAGAATCCTACATCCTTGTGTATAATATAGCCAACATTCCAGAGAACAACCTTGATATATTGAGGCAGCGTGAATGGGGTGTGAATGTTAAGGAACATTTTTTAAAAATAATGGGCCAATTTTGGATCAAGTGGAAAATTTCCACCAAGGAAGACAGTTTATGTCATTTGAAGTCAACCATCCTAGGTTATTGCATCAAGATTTCTCTCAGTAATGTCTATGACCCAAGCATCAGGCCACTTCCATTCCAGTTAGGATGCCTTAGGTGATGAAGCAAACTAAAAGTGTGTACAGCAGAACTGGGACAACATTTGGAAGTGGCTGCTCTGATAAGCTACATTTCCACCAGGGAAATGTCAGTAAATTAACACATCAATAGGGATGGAATATCCCCATTTCATCAACATTCAACAAAGCTCCACTGTCGAATCATTCATCATCTCCACCCAGTGGTCATGATGGAACAGTAATTATCAAGACCATTGATATAGAAGTAGGTCAGATGCTGAGTTATGCCCTGATTTCCTCCAATCTTCCCGCCACCAATGAGGCCAAACAAGAATGTGATGGAATACTCTTTGTTGACATGGATAAGTGTGGCTCCAACAACATTCAAAGAGCTTGATATCATCCACAGTGCATGGCCCACAACACCACTTCTCCCATAGCACTCAAACTCACCATGCTCCTCCCTCCATTGCAGGCTCAATATTTTGATTAAATTAACCTCCATTATGGCTCCAGTGAGATTCTTATCTTTGATGACGGTCATTGACACAGATTGTTGGAACAGAAGGTAACTAAACTATTTGACAACAAATTTGTTAACTCCATGGCTTTGTGCAAAAGGTTAAATCAGCTCTTGTTATTTTTACTTTGTAACTTAGGGAAACTTACAGCCATATTTAATCCTTCACGATTAATTGCAAGCTGTAACTGAAAACGAGGACATGGCGTAGACCACTTCATGAGTTGGACTAAAAGTTTTGATCAGATTGTTAATATGGCAATAACAGCATATTTCTATCAGAATTGTTAGGTTCTCCATATTATAAGGCTGTTCCTCAACTTATGATGGGGTTTACGTACCCATTGTGCGTAAAAAAATCATAAGTCAAGAAAGAATACAGGTATAACACTGATAGTGTTACAACAGTCCCCACGCGGATCCCACTGCCTGCTCTCTTCACAGCTCTATCATTCCCATCACTGATCCCACTGCCCCGCTCTCTTCCGACGGTCCGGTATCAGTCCCTGCAATCTTTTCGACTAAACTAAAAGAAGTGATTGACCAAGGAAGCTTTCAAGAATTCACCTTATTTGAAAAACCAACGATACCTGATTTCACTTTTCTTCAACATGTTACATGAAAATAAACAACAGTCGTGCTATTCTTCCATTGTAACTTTGAAAAATCGTATGTCGAACCATAAGTAAGGGAAACCTGTATGTCATGGAAACCAGGAGAATTTGCTTTCATTTGAAGGATAATACAAAAGAGTCAATGTATTCTAATTCAAAGTGAAACTACGAGCAAATAGTATTCCAACCCAATTGTCCCCTCAAGATTGTGAGTTTCATGGTTTCATATTTTGACATCAGTTAAAGACTAATTGCACCTTACCATATCCTAGCATTAATTAGATTATCATGGTTGAACGCTTTCTCTGATATTAATAGCAAACTTCTGTGTTCTTTGTTTAGTTAATTGGAGGGTTTTGGGGGTAGAAACAATGAAGAAATTTGCATTGGTGATAATGTGGGAGCCCTTTGATCTATGAAAGATACGGACATTGCATTTAGTAGAATTGTTTACTTGTGTAGCGAGGGGAATCTTTTTACAAATAAAGAGACATTTGGAACCATACCCTTCAGTTATAAACCCCAATCTGATGATTATAAATCAGACTGCAGTATTGGCTGGCTGGAGTACGCTTCGCATAATTAAACTATTGAAGTGTTTGAACGATAGAATTTCAATATTTCGATTGCAAGTGAACCATTTGTTCAGAGTAATGGCAGGGAGAGTTTTGACAGTTATTATATGATGCTCTCATTGCTTCTTATACGGCATATGGCTGCATTTGAGATAGAAAGTGGAGAGAATGGTAGATAAAGCTTGATTTATATTGAGAATAATGGACACGGGGAGAGATTTAGAGGCAGTAATCACAACCAGATGATACCATCAACAAGAAGAATAAAAGTTGAGTGGCTATGACCATCACCTAAATCATGAGTGCAGATTGTGCAAAATCTGGTTTCCTTTAAATTAGAAATGTTAGTTTTGTGAATTGATTCTATTCTGTTCTGTAGTATTTATTAACAACTTGTCCCTATTGCATTATAATTAATTGGGAGTTATGACACCATCGCTGCCCACCAGTGACTCCACAAATAACCTGTATTCTCTAACGCAGCCTTTTCTCAACCTTTTTGGGCTGTGGCCCTCGCTAGTACTCTGCCCAAAGTTTATGCCCCCAATTCCCTGTGAAGCAGTCAAGTTTAGTTGGTTTCTTCTGTACTTCTCTCTTACTGACTATCTCTTCTCTCTTTGGCTTGGCTTCACGGATGAAGATTTATGGAGGGGTATGTCCACGTCTGCTGCAGGCTCGTTGGTGACTGACAAGTCCGGTGCGGGACAGGCAGGCACGGTTGCAGCGGTTGCAAGGGAAAATGGGTGGGTTGGGGTTGGGTGTTGGGTTTTTCCTCCTTTGTCTTTTGTCAGTGAGGTGGGCTCTGCGGTCTTCTTCAAAGGAGGTTGCTGCCCGCCGAACTGTGAGGTGCCAAGATGCAGGAGGCGATATCAGCCCACTGGCAGTGGTCAATGTGGCAGGGACCAGGACTATACTGACTATATAAAAAACAAAAAAACGAAATTTACGATTTCAGACCGTGGCTCCCAGAAATATGCTGTGGCCACTGGGTGGGGAGGGGATTGAGAATGGCTGCTCTAACATCCATAGAGTTCTATTTAAGGGCTAATGCTTAGTATTACATGTCCGGTTGCATTGTTATCAGCAAGTAACCATCCTTTACCAATTTTTACTCAGAATGGAGATGAAAAGTGGAATGGTCTCCTGAAAGAAACTGCGGATGTGCAGACATTGAGAGCTCACAGAAACTCACAAAAGGTTTATGGATATGTAGCTAAAACGAATAAAGAGAATATTCTTATGGTATTTAAAAAAAGTACCTTTAATGGGGTAGATCCTAGATCTTCACAGAGGAAATTTAACTAACACATCATTACTTGTCTATTACTACCCATCCAGTTGCTAATGGGAGCTGTACTTCAGAAACAACTCAATTCACCTCATTTAGTTCTAAGCAAATCTGATCTTTGGTCCTCATTCAGTTTCCTGTTCTAGGGATCAGCTATGTTATTTTCTGAACTGCCAAGTAACAATAACTTGATCTGGATAATGATATTCAGAATCAGAATTTATTGTCATGAACTTGTCACAAAATTCATTGTTTTACGGCAATATTACAGGTGCAAATATGTCTATAAATTACATTTTAAAAATAAATAAATTAGCCCAAAAGATGAGAAAGTGAAGTCGTGGCTGTGGTTCATTGTCCAATTAGAAATTTGCTGGCAGAGGGGAAGAAGCTGTTTTTGTACCATCGGGTGTTTGTCTTCAGGTTCCTGTACCTCCTTCCTGATGGAAGCAGTGTGAAGAGGGCATGGCCTGGGTGCTGGGGGTCCTTGAGGAGAGTGGCTGCTTTCTTATGACACCACCTTTTGTAGATGTCCTTGATGGAGTGAAGACCGATGTCCATGATAGCACTGGCCAAGTTCACAGGTTCAGTCCTATAGTGGCTGATCAAAAACCGATTCATTTTTACCTCGTCTCTTTCTAGTGCTTCATTCTTCCTTTGGCCAAAATATTTCTATTTGCAGGTTAGTATTTTATTTATTCTCATAATATAGTACAACTCTGATTTATATGAAAAAAATTAAAATTATGGATAAATGACGATATCCAAAACAAATCAGAAATCCTCATTTGAACTATTTTCGGAGCTGAACTGACTGTGGACCTGGGCATGAGCAGAGACCTCGGTGGAAGCCAGCAATTTTTTGTGAGAATTAAATATTATTTTAATGCTTAAGAAGCCTTCCCTTGTTGTTTGTTGTTGTTTAAACACTGTTACAAGTAATTTGCTGTTGGTACTGGGCTGTTTTTTTAAAAAGTGACCAGCTCTCAAAAAATAATTATCCGACATACCTACTCCTAACCATTTTGGATAATCAGAATTGTACTGTACAATATCGTTCTCACTCAATAGTGTTGGATTATTTTGTCAAGTGCATTTAAAAAGCCAGAGCTTCTCAAAAAAATGCCGATGCTGGAATCTTGCTAAAACAATGAGAAGATTCAAGATTCTTTCAATCTCATGTAATAAAACTGATGTAATATTACACAAAATTGCGTCTAGTCAGCTGTAAACCGTTAGCAACCTGAGCTCCAGATCCAAATCTCCGACATGGACAGGAATCCTTCAGCGTTCAAGGCCCCTTGGGAGTCCCTCCTGCCCTCGGCCACCTCTACAATTTTGGTTCCAATGCCTGGGTGCCGTTTTAGCCAGTCTCATGCCAGTTTTCAGCAGACCCACAGTCTGCTTCAAGTCGCTTGCATGCTCTTCACCCGCAGACCCTCTTGCTGGTCTGCCGTTGCGGTCACTGTCCCATAGGGTGGTGGGTGGGCGGGCGGGGAAACTCAGCAGGCCAGGCACCATCCATGGAGAGGAATGGTCAGTAAACACTTTGAGTTGGGATCTTTCATCAAAAGACTTAACCTTTCTACTTGTGAACGCTGCCTGACCCATTGAGTTCCTCCAGCAGGTCATTGTTTCCTCATTTCAATAACCTAATCGTTTCTGCAGAATCATTTTCTCTTCCTGGACATATCATCTACATAAATCCTGACAGCCCCTTCACATGACAATGGGATTTTTATGTGCTGTGCATTGAATGTATTTGCATATACACAGTGGTGCGGAGAAATACTATTTTGTCTGGTTGTATATATACAATCAGATGATGATAAGCTTGAAAAGTGCAAGAGAAGATACTCCATGAAATTCGATTGGAAAACAGGGAAAGCTAAAAAACGTACAATCCCGTGTGTCAAAAGATAGAACAGCACTTCGCAGGAACAGGCCTTTCAGCTCATGCCTGTGCTGAACATGATATCCAAATCAAACCAAAACTCTGCTGCTTGCAACTGATCCACACCTCTCCATCCTCTTCATATTCGTGTTTGTCTAGAAACCTTTTAAAGGCTACTATTTCCACTACTACCCCTAACAGCCTGATCCAGACACCCACTACTCCGTGTAAAGTATTTGTCCCACAATCCTCCTCTCATCTTAAGCGCATGTCCTCCCCATCAGCCATTCTCAACCTTTTTAACGGTTGTGTCCCCTCAAAGTTTAATGGCCCACTTCCCTGCGAAGCAGTCAGGTTTAGTCGGTTACTTCTGAACTTTTCTCCTACTGATTACATAGAGAGAAAAAAAAGGAAATTATGATTTCAGTCCATAACCCCTTTTAAATGTGCTTTGGCCCTATTGGGAATGGCTGCTCTATAATGTAATGCTTTTACCCTGTAGAAAGATTCTGACAATCCACCCTATCAATGGCTCTGATACTTATGTAAACTTCTAGCGGGATTAAATTGCTGTAAACTCTGCCTATGACATGTTTTATTTGCAAAAACTGCCCGGACTGGAAAGTTAACTGCTCAATATGCTAATTTTAGAGAGGAAAAGGGCTAAAAAACACTCCAGATTTAATAATGATTGCAGCTTACAGTTAATCAGGAGTGAATATTTATAATTATTGCAATATTAATGCACTGCTGTAAAATCCATACTTGCCATAATCTGCAAATATGACACAATGACCCCATTTAGAAGGTCACTCAAACAATATTGAACAAACGACAATACTGTGAGTTTGCAATAGTTTGTGCATTGAATGCAGCTGGCATAATGTCACAACACAGAGGTGAACCAGAAGGGATGACTGCAAAGTACAGAATGATTGTTTGCGGGAAAGTTGTATTCAAATATCAATTACTGTCTTTTGTTTAAAATCGGGTTGCATATATCAGGTTTGTGATTTATTTTGTGGGACAACTGCAAAACGGATGAAGCAAATAATTCCGATTAAGTGCTCACTTTCCTGATCAAACACACTTTGAAGAATTTGTAATTCTAATGTATTCCTTCAAGGACAGGAATCACTGACTTTCATTGTTGCCCAGAGATCAGATCTGATACTAAATGAACAAGAGCAGCCTCCCACTGAATAAATCTTGCAACTCGAGACAAGAAACAAATTTATAACTCCACTGGTAGTGCCGCATCCCCTCTTGAAACCGCATCATCACTTGCCCTTCTGACGAGAGAGAACAGGGAGAGTAAGTTGTTAAACTGGGTGTCTACGATTGCACCTGTTGACCTGTTGCACAGGAAATTATGGAGAGTAATGGCAGGAACTCGTAAACACTTCTACTTCCGTTCATATGACTTCACCAGAAGTGGGTCAGGAATAGTGGTCACATAGAATTTGTGTAGCAGCGTAGAAACAGACTCAGCATAAGTATTTCATATTAGACAAGACATAGGAGCAGCTCATCAAGTTCTGCCCTGCCAGCTTTAAGGTTAATATTGTTCCTATTGGTGTTAATGTTGCACAGGAGAATGTTCCCTTCCTCACCTCACTTAATTCAATCAACATAACCTTCTCCTGAATCGGAATCAGAATGTCTTGTCATGAACATGTCACAAAATAAGTTGTATTGCAAGAGGATTACAGGTGCAAAGATGGCTATAAATCACATTTAAAAATAAATAAATTAGAGCAAAAAAAAAGAGCAAGTGGTTCATGGTCCATTCAGAAATCTGATGGCAGAGGGGAAGAAGCAGTTTTTGTGCCACTAAGTGTTCATCTTCAGGCTCCTGTGCCTCCTACCTGATGGTAGCAGTGGGAAGAGGGCATGGCCTGGGTAGTGAGGGTCTTTTTTCTCTTTCTCTAAAAGCACCATATTCTCAGTGAATTCAGTCTGAAGTGGTTTTATCTGGATTAGACTAAGCACATACCCAAAGGATGCGTGCTTAGCCCACTGCTCTACTGATCATGACTGTGGGGCCAAGCACATTTCCAGTGCTATCTACAAGTTTGCCGATGACAGCACAGTTGTCAGCAGAATCACAGATGGCAATGACGAAGGGAGATAAATCAGCACGTTGAATGGAATAATGGTGTAATGACAACAACTCAATGTCAGCAAAACCAAGATGATTGTAGACTTCGGGAGAAAGTCAAGGGAACATGATTAAGTCCTCATCAACGACTCAGTAGTGGAGAGGGTCAAGAGCTTCAAATTCCTGGGTGTCAACATCTCTGAGGATCTGTCCTGGAGCCTCCACACTGATATACAATCACAAACAGGGTTCGCCAACAGCTATACTTTGTGAAGTGTCTGAGGAGATTTGGTAACACTGATGCAATCACAAACAGGGTTCGTCAACAGCCATACTTTGTGAAGTGTCTGAGGAGATTTGGTATGTTACCGAAGACTCTCGTAACCTTCTTCAGGTGTACCATGAAGAGCATTCTGGCTGGTTGCATCACTGTCTGGTATGCACTAACTCTCAGGATGAATGAACTCCAGAAGGTTGTTAACTCAGCCTGCAGCATCACTCCATCAAGGACACCTACATGAGGCAGTGTCTTAAAAAAAAAGCCTCTATCCTCAAAGACCCCCACCACCCAGGCCTTACCCTTTTGAGTGCTACCATCAGGGAAAAGGTACAGGAGCCTAAAGATGAGTACTCAGCGGAACAAGGACAGCTTCTTCCCCACTGCCATCAGATTCTTGAATGATCAATGAACCAAGACACTGCCTTACTTTTATGTGCACTATTTTTCACTGAATGGATTCCACAAGTGTTGGGACAAGATAAGTTTCCTGAAGGTTTAATATTGGAACGAGCTCATAGAGCTTTGAGAAGGAGACCTTTTTCAGGACAGAATCCAAGACCTGTTCTGGTTCGCTGTTTAAATTACTGTGATAGAGAGACTATTTTACGTATGGCTATTAGAAATGCACAGCAAAACAGATCTCCTTTGATGGTTCAGAGTAATCGTGTTTTCTTCTATCCGGATTTGAGTCAGGAAATTATGTTTCAACGACGTGAATTTAATTCTGTGAAAGAATTATTGTGGAAAAAAGGATAAAAGGCAACATTTAGATACCCTGCGGAACTGAAGATTTTTCAGGATGTATATCAACCAAAGTTCTTTAATAATCCTAAAGAAGCTATGGATTTTGCTCAGTCTTTACCAATTACGCAATTTCAGGAATGACGTAGTCCTCCACGGTCTCCAAAGAGGGCAGAGCTGCAAGAAGGGAATCTGATTTCTGGAAGAAATGGAAGAAACGGTGGTCGCAATGGCAAAGAAACTCATTTAACAGATAAGGAACGAAAAAAAGACATAAGGCAACATTCAGGTATTCTATGGTACTGAAGATTTTTCAGGATGGAAATCAGCCAAAGTTCTTTGACAATCCTAAAGAGGTTATGGACTTTGCTCAGTCTCTACCAATCATGCAGTTTCAGGAATGATGTAGTCCTTTAAGGTCTCTAAAGAGATTAGAGATGTTAGGTGGAATCCAGATTTTTAAAAGAAATGGAAGCAATGGTGACCGAAGTGGTAACATTGATTTTTTTTAAAAAAAAATTTTAATCTTTTTTTTTGAGAAGAGTTTAAATAGTTTAAATAATGATGATAGTTTAATGAAATGGGAGTTGGGAGAGAGAACTGGGTGGGCACTAGTTTCCAGAAGTCATCAGCTACCTGTGAGTTATCTCACACCCAATATTTTTGGGGAGTTACCGCTTTGGGCGGTTTAAACAGGAGGAGGTAGTTGTGATCTCCGACCTGTTTTTTTTTCTTTTTAATTTTTGGGTTAAGAAGTGAAGGTTTTTTTTAAATTATTTTTTTCAAATAAATAATTTTTTTTAACTCTTTTTTGTTTTTTGATTGTAATTGAGAGGGAATTAGGGTTTTTTTTCCTCTTTTTTTGGGGGGTTTCTCTTTTTTCTCTCTTTTTTAAGAGGATGATGTCACAGAAGATAATAAGTCAAAAATTGAGGATGTTGAATTAGATGAAGAGGAAGTTGAGGGGAAAGGTGATAAGAAGAAAAAGAAGAAAGTCAAGTACAAATACATTGAGGGAGAAGAGTTTAATAAAATTAAGTTAATTTCAATAGAGAATTTTGAAGATGTTATAAATGAAGAATATGGAGAATTTTATGAGTTTGAACTTTTTTTTCTTTTTTTATATAAGGGGAGGGGAAGGGAATAAAAAGTTTATCTGATTGTTTTTCTAAGGGATGTTTTTGTTCTCTCGGTGAATTATAAAGGAAACTTGGTATTAATGGAAATTCTGTATTTATGTATTATTAATTATGATTTTTTTGTATAACAGATATGTGGTTGATATATGATTTTAATATTTGAACTTAGTTTTAAAGTGGATTTCATTTGTTAAATACATGTATTATGTTTGATTTAAATATATGTTTAAGGGTATTATTTTAGTATTGATATTTTTTTTTGTTGTTAGTAATTTTTGTTGTTGTTAAGTTTTATCCTTTTTTTTGTAAGTGGGGTTTTTTCTATTTTATTTACAACATTTTTAATTAATTCTTCACTCTTTATTTTGTGGGGGAGGGTTGGACTAATTTTAAATTAGATGATTAATGTTGTGTTATAATTATTGGGGGGGGTTAATTTGTGTAGTTTAATGATGTAGTATTCTAATTTTTATTATCTTATTTCTTATTATTTCTTTAAATGTAATTTTTATTTTTATTCATGTCATAAAATTTTAAATAAAGTTTAAAAAAAAAGACTATCCGTGACTTTAGATTCACCAGCAGCGCTGACTACTTACTCTCTCTGAATGCTTGGCTCAATGCAGACATCACCTACCCTCTCATAAATCAGATCAGAACAACGTACAGCCAATGTTGCCAAATCCAAATGAGGAGAACATTAATTTTCTGTGATCATTACACAATGCTAGCAATGAGCATCATCTTGGCCAACAAGGTCAGTGTCCACCACCCATGAATGAAGGAAAGAACAAAACTTATATTACAGGCCCCTGTTCATTTTAGAATCCTTCATAAAATTTCCCCAGAACTTTCCCTTTCCTTTGGAAAGGAGCCCCTCTCTGGACATTCTTTCCTGATAGCTATAAATTATGGTGTAAATTATAAGCGCATCAATGAGTTTTCCACACGTTGAACAAACTTGCAGCAGGAGGCAATGCAAGAGCATTTCCAAGGAAATTCCAAGCTAAGATGCCAAGCATTTCAGCAGAACTTCCCAGGGGAGTCAATTTTAATGAGCACTTTTCATTAAGGGACATAGTTTCTGATCAGCAAAGTCTCATCCAAGCATTTAATTCCTTGAGTTACATTCCTCTGCACAATTTTTAACTGGACATCTTTCCATTTGAAATAATTGAACTGATAAGCCAAAATGCATTAACAAAGAGTTTTGTGCTTATTGGATGAAATGGGACAAATTTTAGAAAAATTGGCAAAAAAAACTAATGCTACATAAAAGTTGAGAGCAGATTGTAATTACTGCCTGTGGTTTTATTGTGCAAATGGCTCTGCTCACTGAGATTGAAACAAAATCACATTTGAATCTTTAGTAGGTTGATGCCAATGGTAAAATATTGGCGAAGTTATGAATTGGATGAAGTATGCTATAATTATTCAATAACGTATGCATTTCTTTCCTTGACGAATGGCATTCTTCTGCAACTCCTCCTTCAAAACCGTAGTTCCCAGCAAATTTGTTCCCAAACCAGGATCTAGCCTTTAGCAGTCAGTGAAGATTGACAGCAACATCTTTTCCAAGACAACTCCCTCCACACCTACAGCAAAATACCATTCAATCTCCTGCTTCAAATCCACCAACAACACCTGCGTAGTCAGCCACGTGTTAAATAATGGTGAGATAGAATAGATTTCAGATTTACAGACATGGCATCACATACAACCCCACTGGTAGTGCAAAAAACATACACAATGTACACAGGTAAACAAAAATATAAACAACTGACTGCAATAGAGAGGAAAAGTAACAAATAATAACATGCATAAATAGGAGTCCTTAAAAAAGTCCCTGCTTGAGTTTATTGTTGAAGAGTCTGATGGTGGAGGGGTAGCAGCTGTTCTTGAACCTGTTGGTGTGAGTCTTGTGGCACCTAGACCTCTTTCCTGATGGTAGCAGTGAGAACCGAGTGTGTGCTGGGTGGTGTGGATCCTTGATGATTGCTGCTGCTCTCTGACAGCAGCTTTCCCCATAAACGGTCTCAATGGTGGGGAGGATTTTGCCTTTGATGTCCTAGGCTGCGTCCACTACCTTTTGCAAAGTTTTACACTCAAGGGTGTTGGTGATGCAGCCGGTTAACGCACTTTCCATCACACATCTGTAGAAATCTGCCAGGGTTTCCAATGTCATTCCGAACCACCGCAAACTTCAGAGGAAGTAGAGGTACTGACGTGCTTTCTTTACGATGCCCTTAGTGTTTTGGGTCCAGGAAAGATTCTCCGAGATAGTGACTCCTAAGAACCTAAATTAAAATTAATTTAATAAAATTAAAAATAAAGACATTAAAAGAATAATGGAAAGAGATTGAAAGTTTTCTGGTAGGGTGCCAAGACTCAAGCTCTATCTCAATGTCAATAAGATGGTGATCGTTGACTTCAGGAGAGGGTACAATGACCCCACCCATGTCCAATTCACTGGCACTGATGTGAGCAGAGATAGCTTCAAGTTCTTAGAAATAAGTATCTGCAATGATCTCATCCAGTCTGAGCACTTTAACATGGCAATCAAGAAAGAGCACCAACACCTTTCTTAAAAGATGAAGTTCACAATGTCCCTCTCATTCCTCATAAGTTCTACAGGTGCTCCACTGAAAGCAGACTTGTTGGATACATCACAGTGTGGGAGGGGAGCTGCTCTGTTCAAGATCAAAATAAACTACAGAAAGTTGTGAATGCAGCTCAGAACATCATGCAAACTTCCCTCCCCTCCATGGTCTCCATCTATCTCTCCACCTGCTAGCTCACTGAAGGACCAATTACACCCTGGATTCCTTCCTCCTCCCATTTGGCAGAGGCTCAAAGTGTGAAAGCTTATACAAACAGATTCCTCCCAGCAGCCATTAGACTCGTGGATAAACCCCACAGCAGTGCTATCATGCTGTTGTGTACAGAAATGGTTCGACAGGTTCAAAGAGAATCGAGGTTTGACCCTATTAACAAATAGTAGTCTTTATTTACACAGGGGGAATTCACAAAACGGCACACAATTCCACAGACTAATGTACACAACGACAATATGCAAATAACTACCCATCTGGTGCAAATAAATCACTGCTAAAGATTTTATCAACTCCCATCTGGGATTGCAAGGGTTAAACATGGCACCTTCTCCAGTTTCTGTCTGAGCACGCTCCAACCGGATGGCCTTAACATCAGTTTCTCCTAGCCTTCTCTCCTTTCCATTTGCCTTCTTTCCTCCAGCTTCCCACCCCCTGCCCTTTCCATTCACAGAGCCAGCCCTCATCTCCCTGCTGGTTGGTGAGCCCTCCCTCATCCACCTATTATGTCCTGCCTTTGGGACCCACCATTTTGTTCAGGTGCCTGCCAACATTTTGTCCATATCTTGATGAAGGGCTCAAGCATGAAACATTGGTTATGTATCTTTATCTTTGCTACATAAAGTACATTGTTTGACCTGCTGAGTTTCTCTAAGTAAAAAACACAATACACCTCTACCCACAATCACAGCACACTAATAACAGGAACAAATAAGCAAGTGTTTAACTTCCACAGTACCCATCCACTCTACTGACACAGCCCGCTAATAAACAGCAAATTAATTCAACTAACAATCAAACCAAATGAACCTAGTTTCCAGCTTCAACCATAGCTTGGGATCTAAGACAGACCCATCACAGTCAGCCCTCAGTGCAGTCTTGACTTCAGTAATGGTCTCAAGGTAACAGCAAAAGAGGACAAGTTGGCGCTACATGTGGCTTTTCAATTCAAGGCCTGTTCACGTGACTTGCTTGGACCAATTGTGTAGCAGCCTCACCTGAGGGCCGATCTAACAATTGATTGACACCCAAAGGACCAATCGCACTTCAGTTGCATGTGTCAGCCTCATAGATCTAACCCTTGAATGACAGATGAGGTCGCTTCCAATCTCAGGACCAATGGAGAGTTCACATGACCCTCCACAATCCACATTCCAACCAAGAGGTCATATGACCTCTTGGTCAAACCACACCATACATGCTGTTCTTGCTTGGTACAAATTGATCATTTACTTTTCATTATAACTTTATAATCTGTAAGTTGTCCTCTTCTGCTTTAATTAAGCAGTATTAATGTTAGGACTAACCTGTGAGACTGCTCACAGAAGAATTGTTCTCACTGTACCAAGTATAATGTGACAAATAAACTTAACATATATTGAAATGCATTTCCAGTAATGGTTGTGGCAAAGTAATATTATTTTCTGCTGGGGTCTTGTGCAGTATATAAAAGTACTGGAGAAACCCAGCAGGTCACACAGAAAGCACAAGGTGGTTGATGTTTTGGGCCTGAGCAGATGCCCGAATATAAAAGATGGATTTGGAATCATTGGTAATGCATGAAGACGAATAGACAAGGTGCCAAATACCAAAGTAAGACTGGAAAATTCCTCAGAGATTCTCCCATTCCACAAAGGCTAAACAAGGTTTCTATTGCACTTCCAGAGAAGGAATACACTGCAATGCTATGAGCCATTTCTTAACCTTAGCTTTTAAACAGAGTTCAAAGTACTTTGAACAAGTATTCAAAAAATGTCTACTTCTTATTGTGGTTTCCTTTACTGAGAATTGTTCAATCCCACAGTAATATTTTTAACCAAAAAATCACATGGGCATCCTCTGTTAAAAATATTGCTAGTTTTGTTAATATTTTAGTTGATCTAATTTCAATAATTAAGTAATAATCATAACGTATTTTGCAACGAGTATGATTTTAAACTCATTGTGGTATGAAACGGAATTCTAATTTCCATTAAATTATGCTCAAATAATTGATCCCACAACAAATGTTTTAAGGATCCATAAAAGGTACCATAGTCTGAAGATGGCAGGTTCTTTGGCAAGATACGACTGTGTTCCAGAGTGCTGATAAGTCATGCTTCTGTGGAAGGTACCATCGGTGCCTCCACCAAGCAGGTCAATGACGCAATTGTCTTTAAAATAGTACTTTGGAGCATATTAAACTTTGCGGAGATTCTGCCATAGAGTTAAACATCTTGCCATGCTGACCAAAATGCCTCATCCATAGCAATCTCACCTGCCTGCGTTTGCCCCATATCCCTCTAACCCTGTCCTATCCACCCAATTTTTTACTACCTGCATTGACCATCTCCTCTGGCAGCCCGTTCCATACCCCCACAGCACCCTCTGTGTAAAATAGTTATTCCTCAGGTTCCTGTTAAATCTCTCCTCCCACACACTGAACTCATGTCCTGGGTAGAAGACTCTCTGCCTTCACCTCCTCCCCAATAATTTCTTGAAAGACACTTTCTGAAGACATGTACCCAACATTAGATAAACAGATCCTTCCTCTCCGTCATCAGATTTCTGAATAAACACTGAACCTATTAATGCTACCTCACTTTTTTCTCTCTTTTGCACTAATTATTTATCTCATTTATGGAACTGTAATTATAGCAATTTTGCACCTGTAATACTGAATTAGAATCATAATATATTGTCATGAACATGTCACAAAATTCATTGCTTTTGTGGCCGCATCACAGTGCAAAGATTGATATAAACCACTTTACAAAATTTTAAAAAGTAGTGCAAGAAAAAGACAGTGTCTGAGGTTCATTGTTCCTTCAGGAATCTGATGGCAGAGGGAAAGGAGATGTCCTTGTGTTGCTGAGCTGTCGTCTTCAGGCTCCTGAACCTTTATCCCGATGACAGCAGAGTGAAGAGGGCAAAATGTCAAATTTCGTGGCACACGTTCATGACAATAAACCAGATTCTGAATCTGAAAATGGTGTCACAGGTAGTTCAGGTCGTAAAGAGACCTTTTGGCATATTGGCCTTCACAAACCAAAGTATTGAATATAGGAGTTGGGATATATTGGAAAAGTTATATAAGACATTAGTGAGGCCAAATTTGGAGTATTGTGAGCAGATTTTTAAATTTAAATTTAGAGATACAGGAGACAAAAGTCAAAGAATTTCATGTATGTTACATTCTTAAATGTAGTAGTGCATGACAAATAACGGAATATTAATCTCTATGTCCTATGTTCTGTGTTACCTTCCAAGTCACACAGCATGTGAACTTGGAAGTCGGTCAGCACTCTGTCGTCATCACTGTTCTCTCAGGATTATAGAACACCATTCTGCGAGCACCTTCCCTACAGGGACTACATCAGTAGAAGGAGGTGTCTCACCATTGACTGCTGACGGCCTATCCAGGTGGACAAGAAATGCTGGCGTCTTGGGCCCTTTCGACCCAAGAGCCTGTGCAACCCAAATACACCTAATTGAACAGTGAAAGGGAACTGGAACATCCAGAGGAAACACATCACAGAGGGAGAACATACAAAGTCCTTACAGACAGCAGGAGATTCAAACCGTGGTACCAGTCACAGGCACTGTAACAGCGTGGCGCTAACCGCGATGCTAACCGTGCTATTCTTGGCCACCTACCTACAGGAAAGATATCAATAAGATTGAAAGGATGCAGAAAAGATTTACAAGGGTGTTGCAGGAACTTGAGAAAGTGAGTTACAGGGAAAGGTTAAACATGTTAGGGCTTTATTCCCTGGAGAGCAGAAGAACGAGGGGAGATTTGATAAAGGTATTTAAAATTTTGATGGGTATAGACAGAGTAAATGCAAGTAGGCCTTTTTCCACTGGGGTTAGGTGAGCTACAAATCACAGGACATGGGTTAAGGGTGAAAGTGGAGAAGATTAGGGGAAACATTCAGGGGTTTAGTGCGGCGGAGTGCTACTCTGGCACGTCAGCGGGCAGCTTCAGGCACCTCGTGGGGGTGTCTCTGGCACTCCCTTGTCACTGTTTTTGGTGAGCTCCGACACCAAAAAAAAATTAGCACTGCCCCCCTGGAAACATTAGGGGAATTTCTTCACCCAGAGAGTGGGAACGTGCTGCCAGCAAGTGATGAAAGTGGGCTCAATTTTAATTTAAGAAAAATTTGAATAGGTATATGGATGCCAGGGGTATGGACGGATATGGAGTGGGTTCAGGCCAATGGGACAAAGCAGAATAATAGTTTGACACAAAGGGCCAAAGGCCCTGTTTTCTATGCTGTCATGTTCTATGGTTCTATAATTCTAAATATTAAAGGTCTGGTGGAGACTGGCCAAACACATTTAGTTCCTCTCCAGGACTCTCTCAGCAAGGAAGTACATTTCTCGGGAGGTTTTAATTCAGTTCATTAACCAATTTTCTATCCTGCTTCTCACACCTTTCATTTAGTAGATTGCATCTGGAATAATAGTAGAGAGTGTACTTTTATTGGAAATGCATGTTGCCAAGGCAATAGACTGATTAGCTTGAGCAGGTTCTCTCACTGTATGCAGCTGTGTGTCAGATAACTGATAAATCATATTTCAGTGGTATCTGCTGAAAAGCTTTATTGCCATTAGAATACTAACACTAAATATGTGACTCTGCGCTCCCCTGCCTACTCCAGAGGCTCTGGCGATGTGGTTTTATGTCCCCAAGACTTTCACCAACCAGCTGGAAACTGAATCCTTCACATTCAGCCTTTTCCCCGGTTGTCACGCCACCTCTCCCAATCTGCCTTCTCTTAGTCTTCTTCCAACTTTATCTTTTTTGTTCAACGATACTCACCATTTTTCTACTTTGGGTCCAATTAGCAAAGGCCCACCTCTGACACACAGACTATTGACCCATGGCAATCCATACAACATTAACGGAATAATGTTTACTTCCCAAATCCACGATCACCACAATTGATATATGAACAAACCTACCTACAAGGAAGATATCAATAAAATTGGAAAGAGTACAGACAAGATTTACCAGGATGTTGCAGGGACTTGAGGAACCGAGTGACAGGGAAAGGTTAAACAGGTTAGGATTTTGTTCCCTGGAGCATAGAAGAATGAGGGGAGATTTGATAGAAGTATACAAAATGATGATGGGTATAGATAGACTAAATGTAAGTAGGCTTTTTTCTTACTTGTGGACACTTAGATTGAGAGCAGACACATGGAATGCTGTACATTACTGTACGTTACAGAGCCAATACCTCTTTCCCGGGGCGGGGGTAGCAAACACTGGAGGAGATCTGTACAAAGTGAAGGGAGGAATGCTTAGGGGAGACATCAGGGTATTTTCTTTTTACACAGAGTTGTAGGAAATCATTGCCAGGGGTGGTGGTGGAGGCTGAAACATTAGGTGCATTGAAGAAACTCTTAGGCAAATTGATAAAAGAAAAAATAGAGGGTTGCAAAGTAGGGGTTTAGTTTTTTTTTTAGTGGGAATATATAAGTCGGCGCAACATCAACTAATAGCCTGAATACACTTGGGATTGTCTGATCTTGGAAGTTGAGCAGGCTCAGGACTGGTCAATACTTGGAGGGGAGACCACAGAAGAACATCAGGTGCTGTAGGTTTCTGTGAGGGGCGCTGAACAAAGTGACGACTCTCTGTCTGCCCTTACAGGAGATAAAAGTCAAAGAATTTCATGTATGTTACATTCTTAAATGTAGTAGTACATGATAAATAACAGAATATTTACCTCTATGTCCTATGTTTTGTGTTACCTTCCAATTCACACAGTATGTAAACTTGGAAGTCGGTCAGCACTCTGTCATCATCATTGTTCTCTCAGGGTTATAGAACACCATTCTGGGAGCACCTTCCCTACAGGGACTACATCAGTGGAAGGAGGTGTCTCACCATTGACTGCTGACGGCCTATCCAGGTGGACAAGAAATGCTGGCGTCATTGAGTTACATAATTTTTTTGGAAAAAAAATCATGAGTCACCCCACCTCTGCAGCAAAAGAGAGTCAATGGATCTTAAAACAAGGTAATTAATGCTGCATCTTAAACTAACACTCCAGTGGGCGAAATGGAAGGAAAATACACCAACCACTTCCCTTCATGGATGCTGCCTGACTGGCTGAGCCCCTCCAACCTCTCTTTGTTCACTCATGGAAAATGCATATCATGGATCTCACCTAACACGGGATCACAATGTTCAAGCAGCTGCTCGTCCGTGCCTTTGCCCTGTCAGATATTCCTGTAATTCATCGTCTCCTGCCTCCACTTTGTTCTATAGACTGGTTGCCACAAAGCCTGTGACTATAGGCAGTGCTACTTGTAATTTTTTTTCTCTGCAATCAATAAGTTGAAACCTATGTCATTTTATATGGAAAATAACAAATGGCTGAGAAGATCTTACGAGGCTGTGACACACTCGACTGGCTGAAAATTATAACTTAAACCACGCTTGAGCTGTTTATACAGCAGTTCAAACCCATGAAGTGTTCTACAGTATTAAAAAATGTACAATCATCACTGATATTTCATAATGCTGCTCTTCCTTTTGTTAAGAAGCAGCTTTTCCTGGTCACTCTTGCCAGTTGAGCTGGCTGAATGGTGTTAGATTATTTAAAAAATACCCGATAAACCAATATAAATTAATAGCAAAGATTTCAGTATGATTCAAACATTGGAAATGTCTGTTTATATGGTACTCAGCAGCACCGATATCTGACCCTGAAGTACACTTTATAATTTCTCTCTGGATGGAGCCTGGATGAACTGCACCATTCACATCCACAGCTGCACAGGGCTGAAACACGTGTCATACCAACACAGTGTGAAGATCTACCCCGAGGCTACCAAGTCAGAGGCAATAATGTTTAGCTCCTGGATTGTCTTCCCTTGACGTTCTACCAGCTGAGCCATTCAAGTTGAAAGTGATGAGAGCTGGAACTAAAAACAGGAGCTTTTGTGAATGCTAGAATCAGAAGCATGGGACACAGAAACAGACCCTCTTGGCCCTGATAGCTGTGGTACCCACCTTCACGGCTGCCTGCATAATCTCTCTACCCCTCCACAAGCAAACAATGAGAAGTTGAAAGGACTCAGCAGGTCAGACAGGAATCTTAGAGAAAAATGGTCAGTCAATGTTCTGGGTCAGGACTCTTTATCAGGAACACTCAGATTCCAGCATGGGCAGTCAGGTTACAGAGAGATTCAAGACAGAAACTGATCCTTTACCCCAATGGTACCACATTGACCATCAATCACTCATCTACACCAATCTAACATTAATCTCATTTTATTTATTCCTTTCCCCCCCCCCCCCCCCCCATTCCTCTTAACACCACCAGGGTCTGCCATTCACCAACACACTAATTTACAGTGGCCAGTTATCCCACCAGCTCACATGCACAGCAAGATGCGGGAGGCTCCCAGTTCCCTTGTCAGGTATAGAATTAGAGCTGAAATGCTGATTGGACATGTTTCTTCCAGTATGTGCATTAGACAGGCGAGTCAGCGGTGAATAGGCCTTAAATTCAGCTTCTTACATCAGTTTCACTGAAAGTCAGCAGAAACTTTCTTATTTGATGTATTTTTGCATTTTCCCCCAGAATTTAACAGTGATTCCGTTGGAGGGGTCAAAGAGTGAATGGTGCAGAAACCTCATTCTTACTGCCTTGAAGAACATAAACATAAAGCACAAGAAAAGGCCCTTCAGCCTATCATGTCAGTGCTGACCAATCTAAGTAATTCTATCTGATTGTAACAATCTGCCTCACACGAATCCCTCTATGGCTTTCCTATTAAAGTTCAAAAGTTCAGATTTATTGACAGAATACATGCATGACATCGCATATAACCCTGAGATTCTTTTTCCCTGCAAGCCAGGCAGAATTTCTACTTATTGGTAGAACAAAAAAACTGTACTCAAGTATACAGAAGAGAGAAATAAAAACTAAGAAAGAAATGTAAACAAACTGACTTGCAATACAGAAAATAAATATTGAATAATAAATAATGTGCAAAATGAGAATCCTTAAATGAGTCCCTGAATGAGTTTGTCATTTAGGAGTCTGATCGAGGAGTAGCAACTGTTCCTGAACCCGGCGGTGTGAGTCTTATGGCACCTGTACCACTTTCCCATCCAAGCACCTGTCCAAATGCCTTTGAAACATTTCTTATTAGATATTTGATATTTTTGAAAAAAATATTCTCTTTGTTTCTCTCTCTACAGTATTTGGTGTTGAAATTGCCCACCATAATGCAATTCTCTTTGTTCAGACCCCATACTGTTCAGTTCATATTGTTTCAATCCAATGGAGTATGACATTCAGCTCGCACCCTGTGAATAAATGTAAAAATCAACAAGGAGGCTGTGTTATTAGGTTAAAGAATTGGATCTGAGCATGAGCTCAAATTAAAAGCATATCTCTAATGAAATGTTTATCTGCTGTACAAGTGCTGTTAGATTTCTTAGACTTTGTTTCTTCCATCGAATTAAAATTTTTTTTTATACATATATTTCAATATGAAGCGTGGTGACAGGCCATGAGCCTGAGCCGCCCAATCCCAATTGACCAACCACCCCCAATACATTTTGAATGATGGGGAGAAACAGGAACACCCAGATGAAACCCACACAGACTCGAGGAGAATGTACAAACCCCTTACAGACCACACGCGATTCGAACCCAAGTCCCGATCGCTGGCACTTTAATCGTGTTGAACCAACTGTGCTGCCAAATTAGCTACTTTTAGCTAACCTAATTAGCTAACCTAAAATGCTCTCATCTACTTGATACCTCGAAGACAAAGGACATTTAGCGAGAAATAGAGTGTTACAGTTGATATGTAAATTTATTTGATGATTTTTCTTTTTAATGGCTGAGCTAAGAGTGAGGATCATGGAACAATGTTTAGCATTTCATTAACGCCGTGTTGTTTAAGGCATTTGTAGATGTGAGAATCTAAATGTTCATTATAACAAGTGTACAACGGCAGTAATTATGAAGATACAAGAGACTGCAGACATTGGAATCTGGTGCCAAAAAAAGAGAAATCATCTGCTGGAGGAAATCAGTGGGGGGTCAGTCAGCATCTGGGATGGGTGGGGGGGGGGGAATAAATGGTTGATACTTTGGGTCAAAACCCTTCATCAAGACTTGTCATGTTTTATGCATGACAAGAGTTAAACATGACTGCCTACATTTTGCTCACACCTTGATGAAGGGCTCAAGCCCGAAAAGTTGGTTACGCATCTTTATCTTTGCTATATAATGCACACTGAATTTCTGCAGCATTGTGTTTTACTTCACGCATTACAATCTGAAATCTGATTTAGTTATACATTCCAAAATGGGTTAATTGTACAATACATTGGCGGCTATCCGACTTCAATGTTTCAGATTCCTGAAGAGCTTGAAAGGACTTGAAAAACTGTGGGCTAATTGAATACTTCAGACCAAGACCTTAAAATTTCCCACCCTGCTATCATATCTCCATCACCCTGTTATTGTTTTATATGTTCAGTGGGACTGAATGCTCTGGATATTATCCTTCTGTGTAATTATCACACAATTGTTTTATGGAGGCAGAATGCCCAGCAGATTAAAGTTTCCAGCTCAATGGGTCCAAGGTTGAAGGAAGACTAGTATCTTCTCATCGGTTAAAGAACAAAACAGAAAAAGGTATTAGTTCAGCCTCAAGACTCTCTTTAGGGAGCACACACAGCTTCAGTGACTGGAGTAACTTGAATCATATTCATGGTAAATCAGGCAAAAAATCCCCAGCAGCAGAATACATGTGAGACTGTGTTTGTGAGAAGGGGAGTAGACATCTGATTATTCACTGTGATGTTACAAGCAAATTGCGGGGGATGACAACATCTGATTCGCTTTTCAGGATGAAACTAATGGATGTGAAAGAGCTGATTCAAGGAAGGTGCAGCACTGTTGTCCCTTTGGAAACTAAAGTGCCTGTGTTTCGCAACAAAAAAACTCATCTGAAGTGTGGAAAAGGGAAATATTATAGACAGGAGTTCCTCAGACACAATTACAAAATGAAAAGCGAGTGTTTCTTGGCAGAGTAAAACCTTTCCAATGAACCATAACCATATAACAATTACAGTACGGAAACAGGCCAATTTGGCCCTTCTAGTCCGCACTGATCCAAGTACCCTTCTCTAATCCCACTTACCAGCACTCTGCCCAAATCCCTCCATCCCCCTCCCATCCATATACTTATCCAACTCTTTCTTAAATGACAAAATTGACCCTGCCTCCACCACCTTTCCTGGAAGCCCATTCCACACAGTAACCACTCTCTGAGTAAAGAAGTTCCCCCTCATGTTACTCCTAAACCTTTGCCTGTCAACTCTCAACCCATGACCTCTTGTATCCATCTATCCTACTCTCAGTGGGAAAAGCCTTTCCACATCAACTCTATCTATCCCTCTCATTATCTTAAACACCTCTATCAAATCCCCTCTCAGCCTTCTATGCTCTAAGGAATAAAGACCTAATTTGCTCAATCTTCCTTGTATTCCAGATGCAGAAACCCAGGCAACATTTTTGTAAATCTTCTCTGCATTCTCTCTATCTTGTTACTATCTTTCCTATAAATCGGTGACCAGAACTGCACACAATACTCTAAATCTGGCCTCACCAATGCCTTGTACAGTTTCATCATTACTCCCAACTCCTATATTCTATGCACTGATTTATATAGGCAAGCATACTAAAGGCCTTCTTCACCACCCTATCCACATGCGCTCCTACCTTCAGGGAACAATGCACCGTTATTCCTAGATCTTTCTACTCCACTGCATTCTTCAATGCCCTCCCATTTACCAAATATGTCTTGCTTTGATTATTCTTTCCAAAATGAAGCACCTTCCACTTATCAGCATTAAACTCCATCTGCCATCTTTCTGCCCACTCCTCTAAGCAGTTTAAATCCCTCTGTAATCTTTGAAAACCCTCTTCATCATCCACAATTCTCCCTATTTTAGTATCATCTGCATATTTACTCATCCAATTTACTGCCCCATCCTCCAGATCATTAACATATATGACAAACAGCAACAGTCCCAATACTGAACCCTGAAGTACACCGCTTGACACCGGCCTCCATCCTGACAAACAATTATCTACTACTACTCTCTGGCACCTTCATTCCAGCCACTGTTGAATCCATTTGACTATCTCCAAATTAATACCCAGGGACTTAGCCTTCCTAACTAACCTCCCATACGGAACCTTATCGAAGGCCTTACTGAAGTCTGTATAGGCAACATCCACTGCTCTACCCTCATCAACATTCCTAGTCAGCTCTTCAAAAAATTCAACAAGATTGGTCAAAAACAACCTTCCATGCACAAATCCATGTTGAGTGTCCTTGATCAGACCCTGTCCCTCCATATACTTATATATTCTAACTCTAAGAAAACTTTCCATCAATTTACCAACCACAGACATCAAACTTACAGGCCGATAATTGTTAGGCTTGCTCCTCAAACCCTTTTTAAACAAAGGAACCACATGCACAACACGCCAATCCTCCGGCACTATACCCATCTCTAATGACATTTGAAAAATCACTACCAGAGCCTCCGCTACTTCCTCACTAACTTCTCTCAAGGTCCTGGGGAAGATCCTGTCAGGACCTAGAGACTTATCCACCTTTATATGTTTCAAAAGCTCCAGTACTACCTCTTTCTTAAACACTATAGTCCCTTTGCTTCCTTTACCCTGCACAGTTCAATGTCCTTCTCCTCAGTAAATACTGAAGAAAATAAATTGTTCAAGTCCTCTCCCATCTCTTGGCTCCACACACATTTGTCCGTACTGATTCTCTATTGGACCAATTTTATCTCTCATTTTCCTTTTGCTGTTTACAAATTTGTAGAAACCCTTTGGATCTATTTTCACCCTGCTTGCTATAACCACCTCATACCTCTTTTAGCTTTTCTAATTTCTTTCTTAAGATTCTTTTTACATTCAATATACTACCCAAACATCTCCTTTTTTCCCTGTTTCTTATATTTATTGTAGTACTCCCTCTTCTTTCAAACCAAGTTTCCAATATCCCTTGAGAACCATGGCTCTCTAAAACTTTTGACCTTACCTTTCAACCTCACAGGTATATAAAGATTTTGTACTCTTTAAAAGTCCTCCATTTCTCTATTACATCCTTCCCAGAAAACAAATTGTCCCAATCCACCCCTTGTAAATCCTTTTGCATCTCTTCAAACCTGGCTTTTCCCCTCTCAAAAACTTTCACTCTAGGCCCAGACCTATCCTTTTCCATAATTCTTCTTTTCTTCTTTGGCTTGGCTTCGCGGACGAAGATTTATGGAGGGGGTAAAAAGTCCACGTCAGCTGCAGGCTCGTTTGTGGCTGACAAGTCCGATGCGGGACAGGCAGACACGATTGCAGCGGTTGCAGGGGAAAATTGGTTGGTTGGGGTTGGGTGTTGGGTTTTTCCTCCTTTGCCTTTTGTCAGTGAGGTGGGCTCTGCGGTCTTCTTCAAAGGAGGTTGCTGCCCGCCAAACTGTGAGGCGCCAAGATGCACGGTTTGAGGCGTTATCAGCCCACTGGCGGTGGTCAATGTGGCAGGCACCAAGAGATTTCTTTAGGCAGTCCTTGTACCTTTTCTTTGGTGCACCTCTGTCACGGTGGCCAGTGGAGAGCTCGCCATATAACACGATCTTGGGAAGGCGATGGTCCTCCATTCTGGAGACGTGACCCATCCAGCGCAGCTGGATCTTCAGCAGCGTGGACTCGATGCTGTCGACCTCTGCCATCTCGAGTACTTCGACGTTAGGGATGTAAGCGCTCCAATGGATGTTGAGGATGGAGCGGAGACAACGCTGGTGGAAGCGTTCTAGGAGCCGTAGGTGGTGCCGGTAGAGGACCCATGATTCGGAGCCGAACAGGAGTGTAGGTATGACAACGGCTCTGTATACGCTTATCTTTGTGAGGTTTTTCAGTTGGTTGTTTTTCCAGACTCTTTTGTGTAGTCTTCCAAAGGCGCTATTTGCCTTGGCGAGTCTGTTGTCTATCTCATTGTCGATCCTTGCATCTGATGAAATGGTGCAGCCGAGATAGGTAAACTGGCTGACCGTTTTGAGTTTTGTGTGCCCGATGGAGATGTGGGGGGGCTGGTAGTCATGGTGGGGAGCTGGCTGATGGAGGACTTCAGTTTTCTTCAGGCTGACTTCCAGGCCAAACATTTTGGCAGTTTCCGCAAAGCAGGACGTCAAGCGCTGAAGAGCTGGCTCTGAATTACCTTGAAGCTAATGGCACTATGATCACTGGACCCGAAGTGCTCCCCCACACATACCTCTGTCACGTGACCCATCTCATTCCCCAACAGTAAATCCAACACAGCTCCCTCTCTAGTTGGTACCTCCACGTATTGATGTAAAAACCTATCCTGCACACATTTTACAAACTCCAACCCATCCAATCCTTTCACGGAATGGGTTTCCCAATCAATATTCAGAAAATTTATTACAAATATCTGCTATCTCCCTACTAATTTGTTCCTCTAATTCACATTCCCCATTTGGTGGTCTATAATACACCCCTATAATTGTAACTTCCCCTTTCCCATTCCTCAATTCCATCCAAATAGCCTCCTTGGATGAGCCTTCTATTCTATCGCACCTAAGGACCACTGTAATATATTCTCTAACAAGTAGTGCAACCCCAAAGCAACTAAATCCAGGAATATTTATCTGCCAGTCACATCCCTCCTGTAACTATGTTTCACTAATCACTACCATGTCATACTTCCAAGTGTCAATCCATACCTTCACCTCATCCACCTTCCTTACAATGCTCCTAGCATTAAAATATATGCATTTTAGAGATTTCTCACTCTACTTCCTTTATGCCCCTATCTTTACCAATACCTCTCTTATGATCTTTTGCAATCGACCTCTGTCCATCTTTGTATAAAGCATCCCCCTTTTCTAACACCTGCCTTTCCCCCATCAAACACTGTCTACACGCTTTTTCTGATTGCACTCTAACCTTCTCCTTGCTGTTCTCCTTCATTTGGTTCCCTCCCCCCAGCCTCTCTAGTTTAAAGTCTCCTGAGTAACCCTAGCAAATATCACTGCCAGAATCCTGGTCCCCCTAGGATTCAAATGCAACCCACCCTTTTTGTACAGGTCACACCTACCCCAAAAATGGTCCCAGTGATCCACAAACTTGAATCCCTGACCTCTGCTCCACCCCTTCAGCCATGCGTTCATCCTCAATCTCATTCTCTTCCTGCTCTCACTGTCGCGTGGCACAGGCAGTAATCCCAAGATTACTCCATTTGCGGTCCTTCTTTTTAACTCTCTACCTAACTCCCTGTACTCATTTTTTAGGACCTCTTCTCTATTCCTCCCTATGACGTATCTTCATGTACCATGACTTCTGTCTCATCTCCCTCCCCCTTTAGGATGTCCTGGACTCGAGCAGCAACATCCTGGACCCTGGCACCAGGGAGGAAAACCACCATCCGCTTCTCCTTGCTCTGTCCACAGAATCCCCTGTCTATACTCCTGACTATCGAGTCCCCTATGACTATTGCCCTCCTCTTCCTTTCCCTACTCTTCTGAGCCTCAGAGGCCGACCCAGTGCCAGAGGCACAGCCACTGACGCTTTCACCAGCTGGGCTGTTTCCCCCAACAGTACCCAAAGAAGAGTACCTGTTGTTGAGGGCCACAGCCATAGGGGTCTCCTCTACCACATCACTATTCCTCTTCCCTCTCCTAACTGTGTCCTACCTGTCCTCCTCCTGTGGACCTGGTGTGACCACCTGGCTGTAACTCCTATCTCTGACGACCTCACTCTCCCTGACCACAGCGAGGTCATCAAGCTGCAGCTCTAGTTCCCTAATGTGGTTCCTGAGGAGCTGCAGCTCAGCACACCTGGTGCAGATATGGATGTCAGGGATGCTAGAAGACTCCATGACTTCCCACATCTGACCCAGAGAACAAAACTGCTCTCACACTCATCCCTTCTCTCTCCTCCTTCCTCAAATAAGTAGAATTACTAAAGAATATGAAAGCAATTAAACAGTCTTACCTTAACTTGACAAGCTCGACCTTAGCCTCTGCTCACTGAGCCTGAATTCCCCACTCCTTCCCTGTCCACTCCTTGCTGGCCACTCCTCACTAGCCGCTCCTCGCTGGCCGCTCTTTTACCTTACCCTCTTTTTATTCACCCTCTACCAGTTAACCCTGTCAGTCACTCCTCACCCCGCCTCTCCTGGACGCCTCTGAGCCTGACTCCAATGGCTCCCTGCTCAACCTGCTAGGCCCAAGCCCTGGTAAGTTCATTAATACTGCAGGGGGCAACCTCTGTACCTGTAGGAGTGTAAGGGGACAGGACAACACCTGGCCGACTGTCAATCACCTTCCGGGATATAAGCTTGCGCCGGCCTCACTCAGAGTTGCTGCAGCCACAGCTAGCCTAGCTCTGTGGAAGTCTTTATGGATTAAAGCCTTTATCTTTGTGTGTGTCTGATTCTGACTAACAGTGCACCATAATTTAATCCACAAAATTTTTCCTCAGTAGCTATGGAAAAACTCCTGAGCGCAGGGAGCCTCGAGCTCGACCCATGCCACCTGGAAGCCCAGACATGCTTCAAGATCTAGCAGCACGCGGTCGAGGCAATCATCGAGGCACACGAGGGCGACACCCTGGACTCCGATCGGAAGAGATTGGTCCTACTCCGGTCAAAGATGGGTCCCTGCGCCTTCCAGGTAACCAAAGGCTGCTCCACATATAAGAGCGCATGGACACTCTCGAGAACTTGTACAAGCCCCCCATGAATGTGGTCTGTGCAAGGTACCTCCTCAACACCCGAGCTCAGCAACCTGGGGAGACGGCTGAGTCTTACCTGGGACACTTGCGAGAGTTGGCCCGACCGTGTCTGGCTGAACCCAGGGTAGGTGTAGAGGAGGTCGAGAGGCTGATCTGGGACGCCTTCATTTGAGGGCTATGTTTGAGGGCCATCCGGCAGAAGCTGCTGGAAGTCAACATCTATGGCCTAACCAGGACTATGGAAGTGGTCCAAAGCCTGGAAGCAGCAGTCCTGCACGTCGAAGCCTTCGATTCCAAGGTCCCCCAGGCTCCCTCATGGCCCTCTCACACTGCAGCTGCAGCCCCAGGCCGAGCTGGGGAGGAGAACATTGCTGCAGCAGGCATCCGGCGTCCCTGTAAGTATTGTGGGTCCTGGTGTGGGTCAAATTGACGATCGTGCCAAAACTGCCCAGCTAGGAACCAGTATTGTTCCCGATGTGGCAAGAAAGGCCACTTTGCAAAAGTGTGCCTCTCTAAACCTGCTGGCAGCTCAGCGGTCCTCTATGACCTCCCCACCTCCGCCGCGGACACCCCACCAACGTACGCGTGTGCGGCAGCGCCCTTGTCCCCGTGACAACTTCCCCTTCCCCGACTTCAACCGCGCAATATCCGGCCCCGCCAGTGACTGAGCATCTGTACCAGCCCCCGCCCTCGCTGCTCACTGAGAACTACAGCGACGTCACTTCCAGCTCATGGTGTGACATCACTTCTGGCTGATGTAACTACGTCACTGCCACTGGCCTTGATGACATCACTTCCCCGGCGCAGCGGACACGACTGGGGAAGGAGGCCAGCCATGCAACATCCCCCTCACTTACCGCCGCCATCTTGGGCCAGGCAGCGCCCGCAATGACATTGAGAACGACGTGGTCAACATGGGCAATGACCAGGCCGCCCTACCGATGCTCCCAATGCCTCCGGGTGCCATCAGCTGCTGCATGCCGCACCCAGTGACCGACGGCAACGTGGTCAACATGAGTGATGACCAGGATGCCCTATCGACGCTCCCCACGCCTCCAGATGCCATTGGCTACTGATGCTGCACCTCACGACCTATGTCGATGTGGTCAACATAGGCGATCACCAGGCTGCCCTATCAATGCTCCCCATCCCTCCGGATAGCGACGACTCCGACTCTGTTACTGTCCTGGCCGCCACCACACTGACCAGGGACATCCCCCATGATCTCGGGTACTCAATGTTGGACGTGCGAGTCAACAGGCAGTTAACAATGTGCCTGTTGGACAGTGGCAGCACCGAGAGCTTCATTCAACCGAGCTCCACTAGGGCTTCGGCCTTGTGTGTCAGTACATGCTTATGCAGAAGCACCGGTCCCGGGGACATGCTGCCCCAAGAAGCTCATGTTCTATCGCAGAATTGTATGTGACTATTTATTAATGAAATTCACTGGACGTGGTGTGGTGAATGCTCCTGCTGGTGCCAGGTCCCTGGTTGAGATGGTTTCCTCCCTGCCACTGCCGAACCTAATGTAAGCATAGTTATGGTTTAGCATGAAGGAGGAAAACTTGCTCCACCAGGGCTTCGGCCTTGTGTGTCAGTACATGCTTATGCAAAAGCACTGGTCCTGGGGACATGACCCATGCTGGGAGTGACATTCCAGTCGCCGAGTGGCATGGAGCGCCTCGGGCAGGGCATCCTGCCAGTACTCAACAACCCAGAGAACCAGGAGGACTGCCTTCCGAACCACCCCATTCTTGTGTTCCACTTGCCTGTTGCCTCTCGGGTTATAGCTTGTTGTGCGACTGGTCGCGATGCCACTCGCTGTCAGGTGCTGGCACAGCTCGTTGCTCATGAAACTAGACCCCCAGTTACTGTGGATGAAGGCGGGGTAGCCAAACATAGTGAAAATCTGCCCCAAGGCCCCGATGACGGTGGCCGTGGAGGTGTCCAGACAAGGGATGGTGAAAGGTAAGCGTGAGTACTTGTCCACTACCGTGAGGAAGTAAACGTTTCGGTTCGTGGAAGGCAGGGGCCCTTTGAAGTTCACGCTGAGATGCTCGAAAGGCCGAGTAGCCTTTATAACGTGAGCCTGGGTGGGGGGGGGGTGGGGCGGAAGAAACGGGGTTTACACTCCGCACAGACCCGACATGCCTCCGTCATGTTCCTGTTGTCCCTGATGGTGTACGGCAGATTTCAGGACTTAACAAAATGGAACAACTGGGTAATGCCTGGATGGCAGAGGGATTCATGCAATGCCTACAATCTGTCATCATGCATAGACGCGCAGGTGCGAGAGAGTGCCTCGGGGGAGTTGTTAAACTTCCTGGGACGGTACTGGATGTCGTAGCTGTAGGTTGGCAGCTCACCTTGAGCATTGCTAGAAGTTATGGCATGATGAGGAGTGAATTGGAGTGAAAAGGAAAATGGAATTGACCCTAATTCCAACCTTTACCCAACCGCAACCCAAATGTTAACCCCAACGCTAAACTCAACATTAATCCCAAACCCAATGCCAACCCTAACCCCAACTCCAACCTAACCCTAACACAACTCCAATCTGAACCCAACATTAACCCCCAATGCAAACCCCAACCCCAACCCTTTCCCAACCCCAATCCCAAACTCAACACTAATCTTAACACCAACCCAAACCAAAACTCTAATCCCAACCTCAACCCTTACCCCAACCCAACCCCTGAGCCCAAATCCAACTCTAACCTGAACCCCAAACCCAATTCCAACCCCAATCCTAATCCAACTTTGCCCATCTTAACCCCATCCCTAAACTCATTCCTAACACCAACCCAAATCCAAAACCTAATCCCAAACTTAACCCCAACCCCAACCCCACCCTTAACCCAAGTCCACCTCTCTTCTAAGGAGCTTTACCAGGATGTTGTCTGGATTGGAAAATAATCTTATGAAGCAAGGTTAGCAGAACTCAGACATCTCTTTTGAACATAGAAGGATGAGAGAGACTTAATAGAGGTCTACAAGATTATGAGAGGCAAAGTTAGAGTGGGCAGCCAGCACCTTTTCCCCAGAGCAGGAAAAGCAAACATCAGAGGACACATGAAGGGAGGGAAATTTAGGGAAGACATCAGGGGTGAGTTTTTCTTTACACAGAGAGTTGTGGGTGCCTTGAATGCCTTGCCAGGGATGGTGGTGGAGGCTGAAACATTAGAGTCATTAGGGGCGGACCAGTGAGCGGGTTCTGCAGCTGAGAGATCAGTGCATTTGGCAGGCTGCTGGCAATTTGAGGCGAGGACTCAAATTTGAGACAGCTATCAGGTGACTTGATCCAGGCTACAGGCTGCTGGAGACTGGCTCGAACTGGCTGGATGGGTACCAGATGTTGGAACCGAGATGTGAGGTGATTCTGAGGGTGCTGAAGGGTTCCTGACCATGTCAGAGGTTCAGATCTGGAGCTTGGGTTGTCATTGCTTGGACTGGACTCTATGTAGCTCGGGGGGTGCGGAAGCACTGGAGGCAAATTTACAGACATTCGGTGACTCTGGGGGGACTCTCTTTTGCTTCTCTCTGACTCTAAATCTGACTGTATGACTATAAGAGATGCTGAGGCAATTCCTGCCAGTGGCAAATCTTTCTAGGCAAAAAGATATTTAATGTAATATGACACTGTTTTATTAGTAAGAAAATAAATTGAATCTTGTATCTTAAATTTAAGAGATTCTTAGACAGGCACATGAATGGAAGAAAAATAGAGGGCTATGGGGTAGGGAGGGTTCAGTACATTTTTTTAAGGAATATATGGGTCGGCAAAATATCAAGGGATGATGGGCCTGTACTGTGCTGTAGTGTTCTATGTTCTATCTCTGTTCCATGTTCTATGTTTAGAAATTTATATTATTTCACTGTTCAACCTCAAGAGGCATTCACTGTACAATTAATATCTTGGAAAAAGGCCTTTCAACTTTTTGATAGTCCCTTTGCATGTGGCCTAAACTGACCAGATGATAATCTCCCCAGCACCCAAGTTGATGTTCGCCTTGGGTGCTGGGGAGATTACTTTTCAAGTGAAAGGATATACAGTGTAAAATTATCCACATGCTGGCAGTGCCATTTGAAGAAGTATTGGCATAGTTAAAACAAATCCATAATGATTTAGTTGTAAAAGTAGGAGGTTAATACTCCTTGTTGTGACCGAATAGACAAAGATTCATAGCATACCTGTTTGTAACTCATTATGTGTCACATGAGCTTATGAAGATAAATAGCTTATTGGTTCAGTTGGAAAAGTTGACCACTGAGATCTATATCTCATCCCTAACCAACCTGCTGAATGTTTGCTGCATGCTGTCTGGACTTCCAGGAATCTCACCATGATTCCCTTTTCCTCTGCACTGAGTGCATGATCATCCTCTTGCTCCTCCGTCTGCTTTGGGTATGTATGAACTAATCTATACTTCAATGGGAGAACAATAGTTAAAAAGAGAGACATCCTCACTGACCACTGGATCCCCTCCTCTCTGAAAGGAAAGGATTAGTAATACAAGGAGGACACCCCAGCCACTATGATTAATATTTAACATGGATACATTTTTAACATGATGAAAATCTAAAATATGTGTAGTGGATGCTGTTGCCAGCCTAGGCAAGGTTGATCTATCTCTTTTTGGAGATGGTGAAAGAAGTAAACAAACAGTCAGCTTGTTAGAAAGGCTGGCATTGCTTTAGTCTCTATGATTGCATCTTGACCTGTCCTCCAGCTTTTAGCAATTGATCTACCAGGATTTGTAAATCCCATTTTTTTCTGGACAGCCCTTAATCTCTCACTGCTTTGAAAATGTTCCAGTTTTTCTTTTTTTCTGCTCCAAGCACATGACTCTTGACAACAACATTTCCATTACCATGAAGGGGGCTGTATTCCCGAACTGCTGTCAGGAAGCTGTTTTAAATTGCATTGAATTATCTAAAGACATTGATACTGATGACTGCCTACTGTTAAGGAAAATAGTGATAATAATTGTCTGTTTCTACTCATGTTGTGTCTCTAATATCAACCAAATATGTAAGCAAAATGTGTAAGATGAATGTGATAGTCCAGATTCTATCACCTATGTGTATATGTACATATGTACAGATGGTAATGTAGGATGACTGTGATTGGCTGAGAGGTCTGGCAGGTCTTAGCCAGACGAGGTCATACTGGACTGATTGACCTACTTGTGATATGCTCCAGTCTTTTAGTTAATAAAAGCCTTGGTTTGGATCAACAAGTCTTTGGTTCTTTTGACGCGCATTACAAATATCGTCAAAGAGATAGACAACAGACTCGCCAAGGCAAATAGAACCTTTGGAAGACTACACAAAAGAGTCTGGAAAAACAACCACCTGAAGAAACACACAAAGATCAGCGTGTACAGAGCCGTTGTCATACCCACGCTCCTGTTCGGCTCCGAATCATGGGTCCTCTACCGGCATCACCTATGGCTCCTAGAATGCTTCCATCAGTGCTGTCTCCGCTCCATCCTCAACATTCATTGGAATGACTTCATCACCAACATTGAAGTACTCGAGCTGGCAGAGTCCGCAAGCATCGAATCCATGCTGCTGAAGACCCAACTGCGCTGGGTGGGTCACGTCTCCAGAATGGAGGACCATCGCCTTCCCAAGATCGTGTTCCAAGGTGAGCTCTCCATTGGCCACCGAGACAGAGGTGCACCAAAGAAGAGGTACAAGGACTGCTTAAAGAAATCTCTTGGTGCCTGCCACATTGACTACCGCCAGTGGGCTGATATCGCCTCCAACCGTGCATCTTGGCGCCTCACAGTTCGGCGGGCAGCAACCTCCTTTGAAGAAGACCGCAGAGCCCACCTCACTGACAAAAGACAAAGGAGGAAAAACCCAACACCCAACCCCAACCAACCAATTTTCCCTTGCAACCGCTGCAACCGTGCCTGCCTGTCCCGCATCGGACTTGTCAGTCACCAACGAGCCTGCAGCAGATGTGGACATACCCCTCCATAAATCTTCGTCCCTGAAGCCAAGCCAAATACAAAGAAAGACAAATATACTATTTAAAAATAAATAAATTAGTGCAAAAGAAGTGAAAGCAAGTAATATCTTTGGTCCACCGGTCATTCAGAAATCTGATGGCCAAGGGGAAGAAGCTATTTTTGTAACTTTGTGTGTTTGTCTTCGGGCTCCTGCACCTCCTTCCTGATGGCATGGCCTGGGGAGTGATGGTCCTTGAGGAATTAGGCTACGTTTTTGTCGGTGGCCCTAATGGAGTGAAGACTGACACCCATGATGGTGTTGGCCAAGTTCACAACTCTCGATAGTTTTTATCTGTCCTGTGCATTGGCACCTCCATATCTGACAATGATGCGACCAATCAGAATGCTCTCCAGGGTACATCTGTAGACAGTCTTTTGTGACATACCAAATCTCCTTATGAAATATATCCACTGGCGAGCCTATGTAAAACACATACATACTCTATATCATTTCCTCATTGTAGTGCACGTTGAAAGAACCTTTGGATGAGAGCTCTGAGGAAGAAGAGTTTGAAATGGAGAGTGGTGATTGGGCTTCACACGAGGCACTGTGTTTGATGGCAGCCATTTTGGAGTGACAGCAAAGTGGCCATTTTTAAGGCACTTCTGGCACCTGGCTTTTCTCGCCGGGCACTGGGACCTGCTGTGCTGGTTCCTCCCACAGAAATAACACTTTGGGGTTGCATCAGCCTGGGTAGCAGCAGTATTAGAGGGAGGGCATCCTACTTACATCAGAGTGTGGGGTCCAGCCCCAAGAGTGCACGTCCATACTTAAGACCGCAACCTCCATCGTTTCTGCGATCCGGATCACGTCCTCTAGGTTTTCTCCCTCATGCTCTAGCAGGTGCTGCCTCACCTCATTCAATTGAACCCCGGCCAGATAGACATCCCGAATCAGATCGTCTGTGGTCTCCGCAGTAGTTCTGTCTGTGCAGGCACAGTCCCTGCCCATTGCCCTTAGTGCCTGAATATGAGCTCTACAGAACTCATTGGGCTGTTGCCTCCTTGAGGCAAGCTTGTACCGAGCATAGACACTGTTCACCGGACGCTCGTAGAGCCCTTTCAGCACCTTCATGGCTGCGGCGTAAGTGGTCGCGTCCTGGACACTCTGGTAGACTCTCTGGGACACCATAGTCCTCAATATTAGTAGTTGATGGCTGTCCTCTATCACGGCAGGGTCAGAGAGCTGTAAGTATGTTTCGAAGCATCTCACCCAGTGCTTAAAGTCATTCGAGGCTGTAGCTGACTGTGGGTCGATGTCGAGGCGTTCCAGCCGTAGCATATGCTCCATCCCTTCAAAATTTTTAAGTTAATAAAATTGTAGAGCGCGTTGAAAGAACCAAAGACTTGTTGATCCAAACCAAGGCTTTTATTAACTAAAAGACTGGAGCATATCACAAGTAGGTCGACCAATCCAGAATGACCTGGTCAGGCTAGGAGCAATCCTTTAAGACCTGCCAGTAGGTGTGGCTATGCTCTCAACCAATCACAGTCATCCTACACTACCATCTCTACATATACACATTGGTGATAGGATCTGTACTATCACAATATTTACGGAAATGTAATTTATAGACATTTTTGCACCTGTAGTGCCCAATACTGCTGCCGCATAACCACAAATTTTGTGAATCGTGTTCATACCAATAAACCTGATACTTATTCAAAGGAGCAATTCTCCCCTATTAGTTAATTTCAATCATTTCAAAAAAGGCCTTAATTTTTCTGACATTGAGCTTAAAGTTGTTGTTGTTACAACGTTCAACAAGCTGATCTATCTCCCTCCTGTATGTTTACTCATTGCCATCTATGTTTCTGCCATCAACTGTGGTGTCATCGGCAACTTTGTTGACAACAATGCATACAGGCAGATATTGGTAGATAATATATGGTTTTTTGCTTAATATTCTGAAAGAGTTCACTCAATTGCATAGGATATTTTTATTTTTGAAGTACCAAGTCATGAAATCTGGTGTTTTGTGTCAGCATCATCGTGCAAACATACATATTATTACCATCTTATAACATTACTATAAAGAATAAATAAAATAAAATAATAAGAAGAATATAAGTGCACGAACAGCAAGGCAGTGTCCTTGGTTCATCGATCATTCAGGAATCTGATGGCAGCGGGGAAGAAGCTGTCCTTGTTCCACTGAGTGCTCATCTTTAGGCTCCTGTACCTTTTTCCCGATGGTAGAAGAGTGAAGAGGGCATGGCCTGGCTGGTGGGGGTCTTTGAGGATAGAGCTGCTTTTTTAAGACAATGTCTCATGGAGATGTCCTTGATGGAGTGAAGTCTGTTGCCTGTGATGTCGTAGGCCGAGTTAACAACCCTCTAGAAATTTATTCTGGTCCTGAGAGATGTCTCCTCCATTCTAGGCAGTGATGCAACCAGCCAGAATGCTGTCCACTGTACGCATGTAGAAGTTTACGAGAATATTCGGTGACATACTAAATCTTATCAGACACCTCACAAAGTATTGCCACTGACGAGCCTTCTTTGTGATGGCATCAACATGGAGGCTTCAGGATAGATCCTCGGAGATGTTCACACCCAGGAATTTGAAGTCCTTGTCCCTCTCCACTACTGAGCCATCGATGAGGACTGGGCTATGTTCCCCTAACTCCCTCCTGAAGTCTACAATCATCTCCTCAATTTTGCTGACATTGAGCATAAGGTTGTTGTTACAACGTTCAACAAGCTGATCTATCTCCCTCCTGTATGTTTCCTCATTGCCATCTATGTTTCTGCCGTCAACTGTGGTGTCATCGGCAAACTTGTAGACAGCATTGGAATTGTGCCTGGCCATACAGTCATAGGTGTATAATGAGTAGAGCAGTGGGCTAAGCACGCAAGCATTAACCAGCAATGAGAGAATAATGGTATTGAAGGCCAAGCTGTAGTCTATGAAGAGCAGCTGTATGTATGAATTGCTGCTTTTGAGGTGATTAAGGGCTGAGTGGAGAGCCAACGATATTGCATCTGCTGTGGAGTAATTATGACGATAGGCAAGTTGCACTGGGTACAGATCTTTACTTTGGTTCGTTAATTCTGGACATGACTAGCCTCTCCAAACATTTCATTGCAGTAGAAGTTAGTGCTACTGGGTGATAGTCGTTAAGGCAGCCCACACTACTCTTCTTAGGCACCGTGATCATTGATGCCCTTTTGAAGCAGGTGGGAATCTCTGACTGCCACAATGAGAGGTTAAAAATGTCCATGAACACTCCAGCAAGGTGGTTGGTGCAGATTTTCAATACCCTGCCAGGTACATCATCAGGGCCTGATGCCTTGCGGGATGTGGATGGCTAAAATCACTTATCTTGTAAAAGTGAAAAAGAAACTGCTGGAAATAGGAAAACAAAATGTGGGCAACAGCTTACCAGGCCCGAAAGTAAATGTAGAAAAAGAAATGGCTAATTTTTCTACTCAAAGGGCCCAACGAGAGGTCTTTGAACTGAAAAGTTAACACTGTTCCTACAAATGCTGTCTGGTCAACAGTTTTTACTTTTCTCAACAGTCTTGTTATAGTTTCCAAATCCATGCTTTGATTAGCCAGGGAATCAAAGGTTGTGGGGAAAAGGACAGACAGTGGGGCTGAGTTGTTCTGATCTTCAGGATTGAAGGATATCAGCTTGGAACAGAATTGCAGAGGAATTTCTTTTGCCAGAGGGTGGTAAATCTGTGGAATTTGTTGCCACCTAGGGTTGCTGATGCCAGGTCATTGGGTATATTTAAGGCAGAGATTGATGCAGTTTTGAATAGCCAGAGCATCAAAGGTTATAGGGGGAAGGCCGGGGAGTTGGTAAAGGGATCAGCTCATGATTAAATGGTGGGCGACTCGATGGGCTGAATAGCCTGTTTCTGGTCTTATGTCTTATGGTCTTATGACTGGTGAAAATCTATGCAAATGCACCGAGTGAGCAAAATTGGAAATACACTTACACTATAATGTACTTCGTAGCATCAGCAAATTTGAAAACCTCACACCAAGTCATTTATGCAAATTACAATCATTCTAATTCTTAGCACCACTGATCGTTTTCTGCTTTTCAAGCAATTTCACATGCTGTCCTCTGTCCTTTTCCGTGGCTTTTAACTTAATTAGCCCTATGGAACCATGTCAAGGGCTTTCTGAGGTACATTAAGCCAGCTTTATTTGTGGGGCCTTCAGAAAAAAGTCAAGGAAGTGTTTAAATGGCAAAATCCATGCCAGCTGTTCTTAAGCTGCTCATTTACTTTTAAAAATAGTTTATGTTTAGATGATTGAATCATGGAGGCAGCCAAGAGTCAACAATGCTAATAGAACTGGGTAAGGGTGGCAGATTTTCATTCCTTGTAGACAACTAGATTTGTTTCTTCTTTATGGCCCTGGTCACTATTACTGTTAATATATTTTTAATTCCAGAATTATTTAATTGCATGGATTTAAATTATTCAGCAGTTAGATTGTGATTTAAGTTTATGTCACTGAATTTGTCCTGTTAGATGTTAGAGGACACATGAATCTCCACATTTCCACCAGGTTCCAGAAGGAGCGGCTACATGACCCTCCACAATCCAAATTCCCACCAGGTTCCAGACGGAGAGGTCAAATGACCCTCCACAATCCTCATTCCCACCAGGTTCCAGACGGAGAGGTCACATGACCCTCCACAATCCTCATTCCCACCAGGTTCCAGTCAGAGAGGCCACATGACCCTCCAAAATCCACATTCCCACCAGGTTCCAGACAAAGAAGCCACATGACCCTCCACAATCCACACTACAGCAAGTCAAGGCTTTTTTTCACTGTAATCATATTTCTTCCGGAATATGGAAACTGAGAGGTTCCTTAAGTTACACACGAGTAAACTAATTATCATCTTTCAAAGTTCTGTTAGAGTGTGTTTCCACAACCACACCCAACGACTTTGCTGTAATCATTTCCAAATCTCCAAGGATGGGTTTTGACTTGTATTTCCCCTTCAGTATTTCCAGAAAATAACAATCCATTCATTTTAGTATCTTAAGTCTTTGCTACCAACATTGTGACTATATTTTTTGATTCTTAAGTTTGCCAATTTATTAACTTTCCCTACATCTCGATAAAGGGTTTCACATTCACCTTTTTCGATTTTTATTGCTGTTACATAATTAATTCACTATTCAAAGGCTCCTCCTTGGCTCATATATTTTTCTTCTTGGGTGTATCTTGCTTATTCAGCATTCTGATGTGAAAAACATTCCTTTATTTTCCCAATGGAAAACCTTTCCTGCAGCAATTCCCTACCAGTTGCTTTCTTCCTCCCTCCTGCAATTAAGGTTCACCTTTTCTACAATTGCAGATCCCCTTCTGCCAAATGCTGGATAATTTTAACCATACTTTGGCTACTGACACCTACAGGTTCTATTTTTTCCTAGAAGAGGACTTGTGTCTTGATTTCTTGCTCAGTAGACCAGGATGCTCCCACAGAACCTTGCACTTCAGAAATTAGTTGATCTCCCTATGTTTCACGTTGGTTGAAGGTCACATCAGGGCCACAAATTCAGTACACAATGATGACAATATACACTAAAATACCCCAGTATCCAGCACCTATGGGGATTGGTAGATACCGGATAAGTGAATTTTCCGGTTGCTTGAGGCCATGTGTTGCATGATTAGTGAACTGACTGCTAGTGTTGCCAATTTTAACTGTTGGTATTTTTTTTTACCTATTTATTTTCCATGATTTGTTTGCTGGTTGCTTGAGGCTGAATTGGGGAAAAAGGGGATTTTTGGCATCGTGCTCTTTTTCCAGTGTTCTCCTCAACCATCTGCTTCCACTGGTCAATGAACTGCCCCCGAAATACAGTGAGTGTTCCACGCATCATCTCCAAGGAGAGCACCAATTAGTATTAGGGGTCTTTGAGAAGGAATTTGCAGTTGAGAAGGAACTTGGGGCATCCTCTCCAAATAGGGCTGCCCCACACCAATAAATTTGTTTCTATCTTACAGCAGTTCAAAGCCATAATCTTTCTCATTGGATCCAAAATGGACCAATCCCAATATGAACTATTGTAAAGCAGGGATACCTCACAGTTCCAACACTTTACTCAATCTTCCTAATAGCAATTCTATGCTTTATATTTAAGAAACATAAAGGCATAGATAAGGCCCATTCGCTCTTCAGCATGCATTGTCATTCAATACAATCATGGACAGATCATACAACTTCAGTACCCTATTCTTTATTTCTCACCACACCCCTTGACCTCTAAGACAATAGGGGCATATCCAACTCCCTTTTGAACATAACACTAAGCTGCCTCAACAACTTTTTGTGGAGGGAGTTCCACAAGGTTATAAGTCTGAGTGAAGAACTTTCTCCTTATTTCAGTTCTAAATGGCTTTACCCCTCGTTCTGAGGTTGTGACCTCTCGCTTTGGACTTCTCTAACATCCGGAACATTTTTCTTGCATTTAATCTGTCTAGTCCTCTTCAGATTTTATCCCCTCTCATTCTTCTAAATTCCACTGAGTATCTGGAACATCAAACATGAAATTTGTTGTGTTAGTCTTTAAATCATTTGTGATTGACCCTTTCAGGCCTTTTTCCTTCCTTGATTATATTTTGACATCTAATGGAGGTGGGGGTGGGGGGGGGGGGTGGGCTGGGGCTTAAGTTTGAATGATTTACCTCTGTGATCTGTGTTCACACCATGGCCTTCTGAACCATGCCTGGCAGATACTACGGTTGCGTTATCATTTAATGTTGCCTCATGCAGCCATGATTAGCTCATCAACTTTAACCACTATGTTGCAAATTCCACCCTGACCTCAAATTCAATTTCTCCATCTCAAGCAACACTCTCCCTTTTCTCAGTCTCTCTGTCTCCATTTAAGGAGACATCTTCAACAACCCACCAACTGCCACAGGTACACCCCTTGATACACTGTCCCCTGTAAGGATTCCATTCCTTTCTCCCACTTCCTCCATCTGATCGCAAGATGAGGTCTTCCATGCTAAGGTATCAGAGATGTCCTCCTTCTTCATACCACATAGCTTTCCATCTACCACCATCAACTTGGCCCTCACCTGCATATCTTCCATTACCTGCACATCTGCTCTGGCCGCCTGCGTCCCCACATGCAACAAGACCTGTCCTCGCATATCTTGCCACCAGTCTCCATCTCCAACATATCCTCCTCCACTATTTCCGCTACCTGCCATGTGATTCCACCACCAGACATATACTCCCCCCTCCTTCCTTCTCTGGCTTCCACAGGGACTGGTCCCCTGTCCACTCCTCCCTCTGCACCAACTGTCTCCATGGCACCTACCTCTGTGACTGCAGGAGATGCTCTACTAGCACCCATACCTCCTCCCTCATCACCATTCAGGGTCCTAAACAGTCCTTTAAAGTGAAGCAACACTTTGCTTGTGAATCTGCAAGGGTCATCTACTGCATTTGGGGCTCCTGTTGTGTTCTCCTCTACATCGAAGAGACTGAGCGCAGACTGGGAGATCACTTCATTGAGACTTTGGCTCTGTCCACTGCAATATCATGTATCTCCCTGTGGCCACCCATTTCAATTCCCTGTTCCATTCCCTTGCTGGCATGTCTGTCCATGGTCTCATGCACTGCCAGACTGGGACCACCCCACAAAATGGAAGAACAACACCTCATTTTCCATCTGAGCACTCTCCAACCGGATGGCATTATCATTAACCTCTTCAGTTTCCACTAAACCTCTTCTTCTTCCCCCATTGTCTTTCACCCAGCTCGCTCTCTCTCTCTCCCCCTTTTTTCTTCTGTCTCAGAACCAAAATAAATTTGCAGCTTTCCTCATTATATCCAATAAACACCTTTTGGCAGTTGGTCTGGATTCCGTCCCCTCCCATTCTTCCTCCTTTCTCTCTCCATTCTTTAATTCAAGTGCCCTGATGAAGGGCTCAGGCCCAACACATCAGTTTTATATATATATATATATTTATCTCCCATGGACGCTGCGAGACCATTTGAGTTCCTCCAGCATTTCAATGTGTTGCTACGAGAAAATACTGTTAAAGTGTTTGATATCAATTATACTTTTGGATTCATAAATAGGAGCTAATTACTCTTTCAGATAAAGGTTTTTTTAAATACACAATTTACAGTCCAACAATGGTGTAAATTAGTCTGGAAATTTTTTTTTAAAAACTGCCGATGTGGAGATCCAAACTAAAACCAGAAAATAGTGGAAACACTCAGCAGGTCATGCAGCACCTGTGGAGAGGGAAATCGTTAATGTTTCAGGTCAAAGATCCTCTGTGAACTCTGTTTCTCATGAGGAGTGCTCAGGACCTACTGAGTGCTTCCAGAATATTCTCTTTTTATTTGAAGTAGTTAGATTGAAATGTGATATTCACAGAATATATTAAAATATAATCACATGCAGCCCAAGAGCAAATGCCCTCTGTATATTAATATTAATTCAGTTAGACAATGTTGTCATTCACCAAAAATACACCAGAAATTCTACTGAGTCCATTCTTTTCTTTTCTTCTCCTTCCATCAACTTAGGTAATGTTTGTTCCCGGTAGGTTTTCGCTATTGTATTTAATGTAAGGCTCCCATACTTGTTCGAATATTTCAATATTATTTCTTAACCAATATGTTATTTTTTCTAATGGAATACATTTATTCATTTCTATATACCATTGTTGTATTTTCAAACATGTAAGAGAATTAAAACCAAACCAGCTTCCTGTATTCTAGATTCCTTTTTTCTGGAGCAAGTCATTGGGAGGAGGGGGGTGGGGAGAGGGGGGTTGATGAGAGCATAAAACAAGCCTAAATGATCTCAACTTGATTTACAAATTAGCAGCTGTACCAAGGGTTAAAATCAGCAATGTTTATATCTTGTGTTTTTCCTACACCAATGTTCCTCTGTCTTACATTTGTACCCGCAGAACATGAATGAAAAGTGCCCCGAATTCTGTGTATTCATTCAATAATTAATCAGCTCCTTTCCAATAAAACATCAAGATCAAATCATAATAGGGGCTCTGGTATTAAATTTAGATAGATGATTTCCTCCACTTATCTTCCTCCATTTATCTCCTGAATTTTACTGGGAATGTTTGGTTAACTCGACAGGGATTAAATCAACAGAACAGACAATATTTATCATGTTTATATTAAAATAGTTTTGTGTGCCCGATGGAGATGTGGGGGGGCTGGTAGTCATGGTGGGGAGCTGGCTGATGGAGGACCTCAGTTTTCTTCAGGCTGACTTCCAGGCCAAACATTTTGGCAGTTTCCGCAAAGCAGGACGTCAAGCGCTGAAGAGCTGGCTCTGAATGGGCAACTAAAGCGGCATCATCTGCAAAGAGTAGTTCACGGACAAGTTTCTCTTGTGTCTTGGTGTGAGCTTGCAGGCGCCTCAGATTGAAGAGACTGCCATCCGTGCGGTACCGGATGTAAACAGCGTCTTCATTGTTGGGGTCTTTCATGGATTGGTTCAGCATCATGCTGAAGAAGATTGAAAAGAGGGTTGGTGCGAGAACACAGCCTTGCTTCACGCCATTGTTAATGGAGAAGGGTTCAGAGAGCTCATTGCTGTATCTGACCTGACCTTGTTGGTTTTCGTGCAGTTGGATAATCATGTTGAGGAAATTTGGGGGACATCCGATGCGCTCTAGTATTTGCCAAAGCCCTTTCCTGCTCACGGTGTCGAAGGCTTTGGTGAGGTCAACAAAGGTGATGTAGAGTCCTTTGTTTTGTTCTCTGCACTTTTCTTGGAGCTGTCTGAGGGCAAAGACCATGTCAGTGGTTCCTCTGTTTGCGCGAAAGCCGCACTGTGATTCTGGGAGAATATTCTCAGCGACACTAGGTATTATTCTATTTAGTAGAATCCTAGCGAAGATTTTGCCTGCAATGGAGAGCAACGTGATTCCCCTGTAGTTTGAGCAGTCTGATTTCTCGCCTTTGTTTTTGTACAGGGTGATGATGGTGGCATCACGAAGATCCTGAGGCAGTTTACCTTGGTCCCAACAAAGCTTGAAAAACGGTCAACCAGTTTACCTATCTCGGCTGCACCATTTCATCAGATGCAAGGATCGACAATGAGATAGACAACAGACTCGCCAAGGCAAATAGCGCCTTTGGAAGACTACACAAAAGAGTCTGGAAAAACAACCAACTGAAAAACCTCACAAAGATAAGCGTATACAGAGCCGTTGTCATACCCACACTCCTGTTCGGCTCCGAATCATGGGTCCTCTACCGGCACCACCTACGGCTCCTAGAACGCTTCCACCAGCGTTGTCTCCGCTCCATCCTCAACATCCATTGGAGCGCTCACACCCCTAACGTCGAGGTACTCGAGATGGCAGAGGTCGACAGCATCGAGTCCACGCTGCTGAAGATCCAGCTGCGCTGGATGGGTCACGTCTCCAGAATGGAGGACCATCGCCTTCCCAAGATCGTATTATATGGCGAGCTCTCCACTGGCCACCGTGACAGAGGTGCACCAAAGAAAAGGTACAAGGACTGCCTAAAGAAATCTCTTGGTGCCTGCCACATTGACCACCGCCAGTGGGCTGATAACGCCTCAAACCGTGCATCTTGGCGCCTCACAGTTTGGCGGGCAGCAGCCTCCTTTGAAGAAGACCGCAGAGCCCACCTCACTGACAAAAGGCAAAGGAGGAAAAACCCAACACCCAACCCCAACCAACCAATTTTCCCTTGCAACCGCTGCAATCGTGTCTGCCTGTCCCGCATCGGACTGGTCAGCCACAAACGAGCCTGCAGCTGACGTGGACTTTTTACCCCCTCCATAAATCTTCGTCCGCGAAGCCAAGCCAAAGAAAAAGAAGATTAAAATAGTTGAGGAGTTTTTATTTATTGACCTATCACAAATGGGAACCAAACATGATTGTATCATTTAATTGGGGACTAAATATTTTATAGAAATTTTTTAAAGTAAGGTTTAATCTTTGTGGTTCTGTGAAAACACGTCATTTGCAAAAAATATGGACTAGTAAGGTGGAATGCAGTATTTTGAATAAATCAGGTAAGACAAAATATTGGCTTCCAAACTTTTGGCTGATTTAATTATTGTTGTTTTATATTCTGATTTGATTTAAAATTCTCCACATCCAGCGTGCTCCAAGGTATTTTTTAATAAGTATGGGCAAGGTCATCTCAATGTAGTCCCTGTTTGTAAAGCGTATGACGCTGCAGAAAATCAGCTCGTGCGGACAATTTATACAAAAACAAAAACATGCACATTTTAATCTGATTTAATACTCATAAATATATGTGAACCTCTCCCTGGTCTTTTCATTAGATCATCTGGATTCAGTTTTCTGAATATTTCATCTTAAACTGGAAATCATTTATAACAATAGAGTCAAAAAAATGTTGAGGCGTTTTATTTATCTCGTCAATCCACTCAGATGTGTAAATCAGTTTTACAATTTTGTGATTAATTTCTAACATTTACATAGTTCACAAAATCAAAACGAGTTCTGCTTGAATTCATTCACTGATGCAATGTGACATTTTGCAAATACTCAGAAGGCCCTTTAATTAGAGCAACCGCGTGCATTTCTTTTAAAGGACAGTCTCCAATCTAGCCATCAGTGATAAAAACCTCTGGGACATAAGGTCATGAATGAGCAAATGTTTGAGCAGCCAACCCCATGTAAATGAGGGAGAAATGACAAGAACAGGCCCACGGGGAGTGGTAAATTAAAATATTTCAAAGAAATAGCTCAATTATATTGAAACGTCCAGTTGCTTGGAAGTTTATACCTTGGCTCTTACAAATTTTTCTCCAACCAGTTGAATGAGTTTACCATGAATGCGGTCTTCTCTCATTATCCAGGAGTATGCAGCATCATAATGGCAGAACATCTGAGGTGGATGGTGCAGTGAGAAGTTTGCAGAATCTTCTTGTGACATTGTGAGGTTCTACCTGACCAAGGACTCAGGCCCAAAACGCTAGTTACCCTTTACTCTGGATGCTGCATGACCTGCTGAGTTTCTCCAGTACGTTTGTGTGATGTACTTGGTGCTCTGGTTTTTTCCTGCACCCCAAAGGCCTGTGGTTTGATGGGTAAATTGACCATTATAAATTACCCCTCTTGTGCAGGCAATTTGGGGTGAGACGAGGATAAAAATTTGGGATTGGCATAGAATGGGTGCAGATGGGTGCTTGATAGCACATACATGATAGGCTGAAGGGCCTGTTTCTGTTCGATATGACTCCAAGAGCCTCTTACTGAGATGTGATGCTTTTTCTATCAGCTGCATGCTTTATTTTTCCAGAGGTGTTGCTTGGTATCCTGAGGAGAAAATATTTTCAATATCAAGGACTTTAGGCAGTACATGAAAGGAATTTCCTGGCAACAGTGGGCAGTCCCATCTGATGCAAGAACATCAGATGGAATTTGTGACCAATGATTCAAGTCATATTGCTCATCAAGAAGAAATCTGCAGATGCTGCGGTCTAGTACAGCATTCAATAGCGCTGGTGAAACTCTTCAGGTCATGCTGCGTCCATGGAAAGGAATAGACAGTCAAAATTTCTACCTGAGCCCTTCATCAGGATTCACCCAAATAAGAAGGTGGAGCGAGGGATGGAGGGGGAGGGGGAGGAGCACTGGCTCTCCCTATCACCTCTCAACTCCTTTCTCCTTCCCCATCCACCTGTATCCACCCATCACCAGTGCTCCTCTCACTTTCCCTCTCACCCACTTTTTATTCGGGCAGCTGTCTGATTTTTGGCACTCCTGATGAAGGGCTCAGGCCCTAAATATTGACCACCTTTAATTTTCCATGGATCCTGAGAGACCTGCTGAATTTTCCATCACTTCCATGTACCCCGGGTAGTTTTGCCAGTTTTATTACGAGGACAGCAATACTTCTTCTGTCGTAATCTATCAGATGATTCACCCCTCAATAACTGAGCAACAACCCCACAATTATCAACACATTCACACAAATAACATTCAGCACAAAACTGCAGAGCATAAAGGTCAATAAACAATTAATTCTTTCACGCTGGAATATTATTGCTTCTTTGATTGGAAATCTGACAAATATTTCAAATAGATTTAACCACTTTCAGAAAAACCCTCATTTAGTGAGTGGGTTTGGTCATTATGAGGCTATTGTGTATTTAGGGCTTCCTTGTTAAATTAGATAATCTTAGCACATAATTGCAAAGTTTTTTCTAAGCAGCACTGCAGAGGTTAATAGACCTGTGACTACTGTGGACCTGTGGCGCAAGATGGCAGTGCCTGTGCATGGCAGTGGCGACGAGGTGCTGTGGACTATGGGGGAGTAGCAAACTGGGGCAGGGCACCAGTAACAGGGAGAATAAGCTCCATTGAGAAGCAGAAGCAGAGGAGATGTCCATAGGCGGAAACAACGAGGGGCTCTCGCGCGCGCGCACACACACACACACACACACACACACATACATACATATACACACACACACACACACACACACACACACACACACACACACACACACACACACACACACACACGTCAACTGTGGGGAAATAACTCACACAGGCGAAAGGCTGCTGGTGACTTGAGGTCAGAGGGCACACCAGCCTGTGGGCTGCTGGAGACTGAGAACCAAGGGCCAGAACTGGGATTCGAGAGTGCGCTGAGGGCAAGAAGGCCTCTAGGTGCTGGCTTCCTCAGGGAATGATCTGCAAGGAGGAGTGTTACCAAAGCAAGATGGGCTCTGGATGCTGGCTTCCTCGGGGAATGATCTGCAAGGAGGAGTGTTACCAAAGCAAGATGGGCTCTGGATGCTGGCTTCCTCGGGGAATGATCTGCAAGGAGGAGTGTTACCAAAGCAAAGGGCAGGGAATAGAGAAACGTCCAGTGAAAAAAGTGCCAGGGCAGCATCTTTTATCAATGAGAGGTGCTTTCAAGAGACTGATAACAGCAGGAAAGAAATTGTACTTGGATCCAGAGTGTTTTCATGGTCATGTATCCTCACCCTCGAAGTGGAACTCTTTGAGGTTGTCAAATGGAAATGTATGATGGGTATTAATTTAAGCTTAAACTGGAATGAACAGTTTCAAAATATAGAAGAGCACTTAGAAATGTTAATTTAAATTAGTTTAATTTATTTAATTTAGTCATACGGTACAGTAACAGGCCCTTCTGGTCCATGAGCCCGTGTCGCCCAAATACACCCAATTAACCTAGCACCCCTCCACGTTTTGAAGGGTGGGAGGAAACTGGAGCACCCGGACACAGGGAGAACATATAAACTCCTTACAGTCAGTGCCGGTTTGAACCAGGTCGCTGGTGCTGGTAAAAGGATTGAGCCAACCGTTATGTTAAATCTTCCATTAAACCAGATGAGGAGAGCATGCTGTGAGAGAGGGTCTATCCGGCATTTTTTTTAAGCAGGCACACAGCATCCAGTATTTCTGTGTTAGTTGATTATGGGAGAGGAGTGGGAACTGGAGCAAAGCAGAGGAGGGTGCCAGACAGGACAGAATGAACTGGATCACCAAGCTTGCCTCAAATAGCTCGTGCTCATCTTAAAGCATGGTCACCTGCCGTTGGTCAGGAAGCTTGAGTGTCCTGTTGCCAAATAAGCCTACTTTTGTCCTGGATGCTTACTGAGTAGGCTGCCACCTGCAGGCCGCACAAGCTGCATCGGACTTTTTGGAAGTACCACAGATTCCATCTGGTTTTCCAAAACAATCAAAACAATGTGCGACACCCTGGAAATTTGAGGCCAAGCACTTTCAGGAGGTACAGGAGGGTGTCCATCGGAAAAAGGTGATGGAATAAAATAGGGAACAAAACAATAAAGGACATGAACCTGGAATTATTTCAGAAATAACAGGCTGCAGCAAGTTTAATGAGGGGAAGGGAGGATATTGGGATCTCCATGGAGGAATCAATCAGGATGGGCTTCCTCATCTATAATTGACCGGCGATTTTGTAATTATCATTAGATAATTCCCTTCAGCTAAAGGGAATATTTCTGTTAAAGGCACCCATATATTTCCAGAAAAATCTTTATACAATTTACAAGTGGTGCAGTGAATATAACTCTTACGGAATTAATTAGTTTTCTTTTCTCAATTTTCAGTTTTATTGCTTGTTGATGAGTTGTTCTGATCTTGTGAATTGAAGGATGTCCACTTAGAACAGAGAAGCAGAGAGATACCTGAGGGTGGTGAGACTTGTGGAATTTGTTGCCACAGGCAGTTGTGGGGGCCAGGTTATTGGGTGTATTTCAGGCAGAGATGGATAGATTCTTGACAGGGCATCGAAGGTTATGGGGAGAAGGCCAGGCAGTGGGGCTGTGTGGGAAAATGGATCAGCTCATGATTAAATGTTGGGGCAGACTTGATGGGCAGAATGGCCTAATTCTGCTCCTATGTCTTATTGTCTTAAATCCTGTCAGAATTTGGATCTGAGCTGGGGTTGCCAATGGTTTGAACTGAGGAGCCTTGTGCGGTTACAAAAGGTGTGGGGGAACTGGAGGTGAATCCACGAGAACTCAGTGACCCTGGGCCGACTCTCATTTGCTTCTCTTTCTCTGACTCTAAGGGGTGTCAGGCAATGCTAATGGCGAATCTTTGTCTTTGTGTAATATTACATTTCTATTTATTACGTGACAATAAATAGTATCTGATCTGATCTAATCCGTAGAACTGTAGCATCAAGAAACTGCAATAATAGAAAAATTGAAATAATTTACTACAAACAAAAGTGGATTGTGGACAGTAACATTAGAATCAACAGTTGAAAGTTGAATTGGAGAAGGATGTAAATGTTTATAGATTTTCTCATCACAAACACCTAATCCCATGAGCTCGGAATCCTATCAGCATCTTACAGACCAAGCTGTGTATAGCCACCAGACAGGAAAGACTTACCTCAATAAGATCAATAAATGTTACCTGCATCAACTTCAAAACCTTTAAGCCAATATTCTGACACCACCCCTCTTTTCTTACTTTGTTTCCAAAATAAGAAGCACCATTATTGAGCATAAGTCAAGTTTATTGTTATCTGATCGTACACCGATGAAACAGTATTCTCCAGCCCTTGGAGCAAAATACACAGACATACAATCAGACGCAACATACATACAGACAGATAATCTACATGCAGGGCAAGTATTTCATCTATACCAGTGGTTTTCAACCTTTTTCTCACTTACTACTTTAAATATTCCCTATGCCATAGGTGTTCTGTGATTAGCAAGGGATTGCTTAAGGTGGTATGTGAGTGGAAAGAAAAAGGTTGAAAAGCGCTGTTTTAATTGGACCTCATTGACTCGTTATGTGCACGGTTTCATAACTCCAAAGAAAATGGGCCAATGACAATTTTTCTCAAGCAAAATATTTGAGTAACAATTGGGTTTAGAGCAGGGGTCCTCAATCTTTTTCCCCACTCACATTCCATCTTAAATAATCCCTTAATTACAGAACACCTATGGCACAGGGATTACTTAAGGTGGTGTGTGAGTGAAAAAACTTTGAAAACCACCTATCTATGCAAATAAATAAATAAATATTGTTTCCTGAATATGAGACTCTTGAATGGTTAGAGTGAGCAGTTCCTTTCAGCATTCTCACTGCCCGTGGGAAAAATCTGTTCCTCAGCCTGATGGTACTGGCTCTGATACTCCTGAATTTCTTTCCTGTGTGCAGGGTGGACGGGGTCTTCAATGATCCTCTTCAGACAACGATCCCCAGAGATCACATCTATGGGGGGGGGGGGGGGCGAGGAGACTCCAGTGATCTTCTCTTGCGGTCCTGTGGATTGACCTCTGATCCATTTCAATGCAGAAACCGTACCACACTGTGATTCAGCCAGCCAGGACACTCTATAACCAGATAAAAGGGGGATTTTCCACCCTGTTTAATTCATTGAAGCCAGTAGGGTAACAGAAATGAGTGAGCTGTGGCAGAAGCATGGGGAGCATGGATTATAGGACAATGGGAGATTGCTGTGGTTGAATTTATTACACTGGTGAGTGGCTGAGCTGTGGTAAGCAGCATGTGACCTGGCCTCATCTCTGGGTAGTGCTAGGACACTCTGATGCTACCGTCCACCTTACTGCTCCTCTGGGACAGAGCAGACTGAATAATGAGCTCTGCTTTCAACATTATTAGGTTCTGCATGATGATGGGCTGAGAAATGTTGGAACATTAGGAAAAATACATACTCTGAATTGAGCAATTCAGAATGCTATTTCCTTCATAGCAGCCCAAGCTGAGCTAAGTTGCTTATTTTTAAATACTCCAGCATATGTCTGGGGTGGTGGTTCACTCTTACCATAACAACATCCATTTATTCATTTAATCATTGCTGATATCTGAATATATCAACTGCAAATTTCACTCTGGTGAACATTTTTTTTATATCAGTTTAGTGGGCAGGTTCCGATTACTTTATTCTACTTAATCAGACGTTCAATTCAAATGAAACTGACAAAGAGATACTGTAAATAGATAAACGATTGAATGGTGGTGTCACACAGTGTTTCACGGTGACACATCAAGGGATCAGCCACAAAATGAATTGAAATACCAAGCTCAGTTTGTCAAAGTCTCCTGAAGGGTTGGATGTGTTACTCCATGAAGTCGGACACCAATCATATAATTGATTCTTAGCTTTCTTTGCAAATTGGCAGGAAGAAATCTGGAAATCTGCATTCACAAACAATAGTTCCTTCACAAGTAAACCAGGTCCTGTTCTCACAAATTCACCTAACCATGCATACAGAGGTTTAATGCTGTTTTGTTGGAACAGTGGAGGAAATTAGAGGATTGTTGATGCAGTGTGTATTTTGTAACCTTAAGGTGGATTTTATTTCTATTTCTGTGCATATTGGAGCCAATAGTTTGTCCCCATTTACTCTGCTGGCAATGTGGGTTGAACATACTGGCCTTATATCACACAACACCATAGGCGCAGGGGTGGCCAACCCTTTAATTTTTAATTTAAACATTCAGCACAGTAACAGGCCACTTTGGCCCATGAGTCCATGCCACCCAATTAACCTACAACCCTAGTATGGACTCGTGAGCTGAAATGGCCTGTTACCGTGCTGTATGTCTCAATTAAAAATTAAAAGGTTGGCCTCCCCTGCTAGGGAGATGGGGGAGATTCTTTGGTAAAATAAATGCTTCTGGACCAGCTCCTCGGGATTTTGAACGACCTGATATTTTATTACATTACAGTCCCTGGCATTAAATCTTAGCCACTGTGAGGTAAACTGATATCAACACCACAACCGTGGACCAATTTCAGATTTCAGATTATTGTCAGAGAACACACAACACCACATACCACCCTGAGATTGGTTTCCCTGAAGGCAAGGCAAAATTACCACTTGTTGGTCATGCAAAAAAAAGGACTCATTGTAAACATATAAAGAAACGTAAACAAACTGACTGTGCAATACAGAGAGAAAAAAAATCAATAATGTGCAAAAGTAAGAGTCCTTAAATGAGTCTCTGATTGAGCTTGTCTGATGGTAGAGGGGGAGCAGCTGTTCCTGAGCCAGGTGGTGCGAGTCTTGTGGCACCTGCACCTCTTTCCTAATGGCAGCAGCGAGAACAGAACGTGAGCTGGGTGATATGGATCTTGGATGATTGCTGCTGCTCTTTTTAAATTGGACAATGATCCTAAATAAAACTTTGCTGTAATGCCTGGTTTGGTTACATGCAAAACTGTGTGTAAAAAGTAAAAAAAATGTTTGCTCCTACAATAGCTGAATGTCTATTGGAAAAAGATTGAGAACAATAAATAACACCACATTCAGGTTGCCAAAGGAGGTAAAATCAATATTGAAATGAAACTCTCAGCTGATCCTTTGAGTGAGGTTTTTTTTTATCCATCACCTCTTCCTTTTTATGCTGGCACAAATAATTTCTTAGCAACTGGCAGTTCGTATTTCACATGAAGTAAAATGACAGAAGTCAACAGCCTCCATGAAGAAAAAGATGCTCAGAACATAAAAGAACTGAAGCTGGCCAGCACGTTACCCGGAGCAGGTTCATTGGCATACAGATTCCATGGTTGGAGACTACATTGTATGGTAGCAAGCATTTCTGAATTTTTTGTGGATAGATATTTACAATCAGAAAATGAAAAGGGGGTCAGTCAAGGAAAGCATGGGAGACACAGTTAGTGCAGCAGTTAGCGCAACGCTATTACATCCAGGTTCGAGTCTGAGGCTGTCTGAAAGGACAGGATTGCATGTTATTTGGGTGTAGTTGTGTGGCATGGGTTCAATTGGCCAGATTCAGCTTCTACCATGTGGTAAATAAAAATCAAAAAATAATGGACCGACTTGCCTGGGTAGCACGCAAAACGACGTTTCCCATTGCATGTTGGAGCACGTGACAATAAGCAATTCAATTGAATTTATAAAAGAGACACATTAGAATAGCAAGTCTAACCTTTATGAACCAGTAAGGGTCCAAACTCTGAAAATGGGCATTCATGTAAATGTCAGACCATTGAGGTAAAGAGATCATTGCATAAAGCTGTAACAGGAAATCTAATAGAAGTAAAACCTTTGAAACTAAAACAAATCAATTCAAACAATTTTTTTTTCTACTTAACGTAAAATGCATGATTACTGGAATAGTCTGTAGGGGTGCATCCCAACCTCTGACTGCAGATACTTCCTTCTGTTGATTAAAAACATCTCCATAAACCTTTAAAATCAATAGGGTGTAGCTTTAAGGGAAGTGTGCTATTCAGCAGCAGATAACAGGGTTGTGTGGTAATTGGATCACATCCCTTCTGCAAATTAATTCAATTTTTTCTTTTCACATGTACCCATTTAATGCAAATACTGGTGCCTGTTGTATGTTTATGTCGTTTGCATACAACAATTAACAAAAACCTAAATCAAACTGCAATGCCAGGTTTTAAAATCATAACTTTGTCAAAAAATTAGTGCTGTGGCAATATCAATGAGTACTTAACCTGCCAATTCTTCATCAATAGAGAAATTAACTGATTTTTTTTTTGCGATATTAATATTTGAAGCAGTATTTTCCAAATCTGAATTAAACTTTGGTTGATCAATGCAAACCAGTGGAAGTAAAAAGTGAAATCAGAATGATACCAGTGTAATTTTAACCATGTCCAATGGTGTAAAGAGGACATGATTGGATAGGGTACCATCCCACCTAAACCTGGATTGGGGCGCATTAATACAGATGGTTTAACAGTGAAACCAGCTTCATATCACTGGCGAAAACTAGTTTGCAGTTGCAGCAGGTAATCAAGAAGGAAAATGGGATGTTGGCTTTCATTACTAGAGAGATTCATTTGACAGCAGGGAGATTCACCTGTGACTGTACTGGTGAGGTCACACCTGGAATATTGTGTGCAGTTCTGGTCTTCTGACTTGAGAAATGATATACTGGTATTTGGAGGCAGTGCACAGGAAGTTCACCAGGAGGATTCCAAAAACGAAGGGTGATTTGATGGAGAGAATTTTGAGTAGCTAGGGACTGTACTCTGGAATTTAGAGGGAGCATCTTACAGAGACAAAAAAATTATCTATAGACAGAAGCAGGGAGGCTGTTTTCAGTGGCAGGGGTTTCTACTAGAACTGATGTTTCAGCCTTAAGATTCAGGGGAGTAAATTTAAGACAGAGTTGAGGAGGAACTGCTCACCCAGACATAAGTGAATCTGTGGAATTCTCTGCCTATGGAAGCAATAGAGGCTGCCTTATTGAAGGGTGAAGCTGTGGGCAAGGGTCCCTTAAAATCAATACTAAGCCCTTCCATAGGTTTTGTTGCTTTGATAAGAGTCCCTCCGTGGGTGGTAGAACTGAGGCTTCAGTTCAGCACAGACTGCATGAAGCACAAATCTTCTAGACATCATCTCTAGAAAAGAGGAGATTCTTTGCTCTAACAAAATGCAGCAGCCAAGTTATTCCTGGATGACAAAGTCTGTTGTGAATGTCAGTGAGTGTGGACGTATTAAAGGCTGAACAAGTGTATGCCCGACTAACTGCGTCAGGGACCACATTCTCTTTCCCAGGATGGTGTAACTAAATGGTGCAAATTCCAGCCTCCAGTCTTGAATTTTTGCGTTCTTTATCTTTGTACGCTTTTTAACCATCAAACATAAAGGCCATTGACCTCCGATCAGTAACCAAGCTAAAGTGGCACCGTGCCAGGTAGTAGCTCCATTTACGCACAGCCTCAATGATGGCAGTCACTTCTCTCTCAACAATGTGGTAGTGCAATTCACTTCCTTGACATGAATGCAATGGGCCATCTTCCTTGGTTAAGGACAGCAGAAACAGCCACATCAGATGCATCACACTCTACCTCAATCTACCGAGTGCAGGGTGGCTTCCTCCAACTCTCTCTTTAGTAAGTTAAAGGTGTTCAGGGCCTTTTCCTCCATTGGATACTTCTCTGAATCTACCATCAGTTGAATCTTGCTAGAATCCACGTGGCGTAAAAAGCAAACATCCCGAGGGCCCTTTGTGAGGATCACAAGTTTTCACATGGAGGAGGCTCTTGTAGTGGGCGAAGTCTCTCAGGATCTGGCTTAATGAGACCCTTCCCCACACAGCATCCAAGGGTATTAATGGAATTCACAGACTCCACAGTCTTTGAATCACTTAGTGTTAGATACCTCTGACTGATGGTCTTTACATTTACATTTTGATCATGTCCCTCTTGTGTATGCCCAGCAATAATATTATCAAGGTAAGGGAAGGCACCGTGCAGTTTTTCTTCTCTAACTAACTTATTCATAGCTTGCTGGAAGGTGGCTACCCCATTTATGACTCTAAATGGAGTCCTAGAAAATTAGTATAAACGTCCATTTGTTTCAAAAGTCATATACTCCTTATCTGACTCCTTCAGTGACACTTGGTGGTAGGCACTTTTCAGGTCAAAGGTAGAGAACATACTATATTTTGTCCGTTCTTGTAAGGGGTAAACATCCAATTCCTGTATTGATTGATTGTCTGTGAATAATCCACACATATTCGCTTCTTGTATCGGTGGGTAGGATCCTTCACCACTACCTTGGGCTCGCCATGGTGATATGCATGTCTCAATTATGCCTTCTGAAAGTAATTGGAGAATTTCCTCTGCAATGAAGTCCTGATCATCTTTTCTATTGGTTTGCAGCTTGGTGATCAGTTTGGGAAAAGGGATGGCTCTTCTATTGTTGCTGCCGTCAGTGTACAGTAATGATCAGCACCATTCACCGTTAGCTCAGACAAGGGTCCTCCGCATTCATATTTCACACTCAGATGCTGACAGTGGAAGTCCTGGCCAAGTATTAAGACAGAACAATAGGCCCTTCAATACACCAAGTAGTGTATTGACTGGCTATTAAGACTAAGAGTTAGATCAACAAAACGTATCCCTGGGAACAGGTGTTTAAAGTTTTCTGAGCCAATAGTGTAATGACTTTACTGGATTGGTGAACCTTTAGTTTTAGTTCCCACGTGACTTTCTTGCTAACGTAACTATCAGTGGTGCCTGGATCCAACAGAGCACTTAACCTTTTACCACTCAGTCACAAAGGTTGCAACTTGAGCAAGGCCTTATGGCATATTAGTAAGTGTAGCCAGTACCTGAGAATTGGCCACTGTTGCCACTGAACTTGGTGAGGCCTTGGATTTGCACATCATGTCCCTTCTTGGCAGATTTATTACAAGTATCCTCGCCTGCTGGACACTTATCCTGTGACTGGTAAGAGAAACCACAGAAGAAACATTTCCTTTTTGTGTTGTAAGTGGTAGCCACAGCTGGTTTCTCAAGAGCAAATGGAAGGTTATCAGGCAGCCCTGATAAAGAATCCTTCTCACATACCTGCGATACCTGTGATGGTTCAAGCTTCACCACTGCAGCTGTATCGGCCGCCGGGGTAGCGTATGCATCATTATTTTGTTGAGCTACGTCTAACGCAGTAGCTTGGTTTTAAGGAGATTGTAAGTCCAGTGCTTTGTTTTCTAAGATACGCTGGCGTATTGCAAGTGAGGAAATGCCAGCGATGAATGTGTCATACATTGCCTCGTTTCCACACTGGTCCGCACGAAGATCTCGAAAATTGCATTTCTCTTTAACTTTTCCCACTCCCTGAAGAAATCATCTCATGATTCTCCTAGCTTCTGCCTGGTAGCCAGTAAATGTCTGGCAAAAATTTCATTGGGAGTCTTAGAGATAGCTGAGTCAAAATTTTCACATCCTTCCATGTACTCTAAAGTCTTCCAATTCACACAGCTTAATGGTGTTCTGTACTTGTTTGATATCTTGTCCCCATAACGTCGACATATTTCACGAAAATTGTATGCCAGTGTTGCCACTCCTTGGCAGCTGTCAGTGAACTGGGGTTGATGTCTAAGTACATGGGGCACCACGCCGTCTCCATGCTTGTCAATTAAGTTGAGTAGATTGTTGTGAGAATGAAGAACTTGGTAGCTGCTTTCCAAGCTTTACTCAACGGAATTGTACAGTTACAATTGGAATTTAAAAGAAAGGTGCGAGGTAGCACCTTTGGAGGAAGATGAACAATTAAGAATAACTTTGTAATATTACACGCAGATAGATGAAAGGGTTCTGGGAAACAGTCAAGGAAGTGGAGCTGAGTCCACTGCCAGATCAGCCTTGATCTACTTGTAAGGTGGAGCAGATTCAATGGGCCCAAAGAACTCCTAGTTCTTGTGCTCTGATGTTTTAAATCAGCCATTCTCAACCTTTATTTTTGGCTATGGCCCCCTGAGGACTCTGCTTAAAGTTTATAGCCCCTCTTTCCTGTGAAGCAACCTATTTTAGTTGGTTTCTTCTGTACTTCTCTCCTACCAACTACGGAAAAATTATTTAATGATTTCAAACTGTGCCCTCCTTTAAATGTGCTGTGGCCCCCAGGGGGGCTGTATGGCTCCTCTTGAAAATGGCTGTTTTAAAGCAATAAGTGACGTGTGTAGATCTTGCCAACTTTTGTTTCCAGAAACAAGTTTAAAGCTATCACACAGCACTGAAATGGCAGCACCAACCCTTCCATGAAAGCTTTGTCAAAGAGCATTGATTGACTGTTTTGGTGGTTCACTGGGTGTACAGATTTGCCTGCTCCAACAATCACGTTCAGGAACGAACCTAGGAGAACATTTCAACTTGCTTTTTTTTATTATTGATGACCAGCAGTCCTTAGTGGGGTCACTTTGGGGGTATTGCGTTGAATCAGAGTACTCTTTTTACAAGAGAATGCTGTTCAAAATGCAACGTTAACACAAGTTGTGTTATGATCTGGGACTAAAACAAGGAACTTGACCACAAAATTTAAAAAAAATTAAACTCCACCCAAAAACAAACAAAATCTCATTTGACTTCCACCACATTTTCAGTCAACATAAATGTAGATTCAAAACTTCAAAACTGAACATCATTTCAGGAGTCATGTTGCTGAATTTTTCTCTCAGCTTGTTTTAATTCAAATGTCAAAGACAGGGAGTAACTTTGCTCAGATTACTTAACAATGGAACATTTAGAAAGAAGGCAGAACAATAATCCCTCCCCAACTCTACAGAGACTCAAGTAGAATCAAAGATGAAATGGTTTTTAACCAATCTTTCATCAACAGAAGTAAACATTGCAATGTTCCCATCAGATTCCCATAGGTAAGGGTTAATTAAGGAGCTAATTGTTGGTTTCGATGGAAAAACATCTAGACTTGGAACTGAGGTTCCTGCATAAGACACAAGAGTAGATGTGGCAAAGTTGTTTCCCAAGGGAGGGAGTCTGGGTCAAGAGGACACAATTTCAGGATTGAAGAGCACCCATTTAAAAGAGAGATATGGAGGTATTTCTTTAACCAGAGATGGTAAAGCTCTCAAATCAGCTACCATAGGTGGCTGTGGAGGCCAGGTCATTGGGTGCATTAAAGGCAGAGCTTTATGGGTATCTGAATCATCAGGGTATCAAAAGTTATGAGGAGAAGGCAGGGGAGTGGGGCTGAGTGGGAGACTGGATCAGCTCATGATGGAATGGCAGAACAGATCAACGGGCCAAATGACCTACTGCTGCTTCTATATCTTATGGTCTTGTGTATGACCAAGATATCTTAAGAAGGTAGAAATAACTTATGATAGCTTTTGAAGATACATTCGAAAATCAAGTTCTCTTGCTTAACTTGGCTTAACAGAACTTTCTTAAATATAACTAACTTTGAAAATCAACAAAGAAACCAAGAGCAATATTTTTCTGCCTATTACTGTTGTTTTAAATCTATTTTAAGGAATGGTTTTTGATTTTCTTTTTGCTTGTTTGGGCACCTACCTACATTTTGCTCATACCTTGATGAAAGGCTCGAGCCTGAAACATTGGTTATGTTTCTTTATCTTCGCTATATAAAGTACATTGTCTGACCTGCTGGGTTTCTCCAGCCCTGCATTTTTACTTTTATATGTTACTGTTTGGAGGCTCTGAGACTATAATGGATGGAGAGACATGATCACCCACGCCGAATGGCAAGGCATCTGAATGAATGATGCAACTGTTATCGGTTTTGCAGAAAATCATCTTCTAAACTTGGGTCAAGCTTAAAGTTACACAGGTGTAAATTTGGCACACAAAGGTTCTGCAGATCATAGAAATTGGACCAAAAAAAATAAGCTGCTGGAAGAACTCAGTGAGCTGAGTAGTATCTGTGGAGGCAAAGGGATGGTGAACATTTTGGGTCTTCATTGCATGAGAAAGTCCCAAGGCAAGCCCTTGACCCAAAATGTCAACCAGCGCCTTGCCTCCGCAGATACTGGTTGAACACTGGCAGGATCAGTTGTAGTACAGTCTTTCTCATGGCCAATGGTGCCGAACAAATACAGAATAAAGCAACACACTGTGTCCCTTGCTCTGTTCAACTCATTCGTGAATGATGGGTGTAGACCTCTTTCCTAATTACCCTTACTTATAATGATGCACCAACTGTGTATCAGGCCTAATGAGCACAATTAGTAAATATGTTATCCCTAATAGTTTTCTGATTACACCTTTGTTAAAAAAAAGGACTTGCTGCGTATGAGTTATCGAAGAAAGTTTACTTTCTATTTTCATTTGTATTTGTGCAATTAGTGTAATTGGTTAATATATTACAATCGCAAATGTTTTATCTATTGGTGGTATCTAGATGGATAACATTTTAATACAGCAGGTAAATTAGTTGCAACCACTGCCTCCCAATTCTTCTTTATTCAAAAAGCCTGTAAAAGTTTGTGCCAGACTACAGCAGGTGCAGAAAGGAACAATATTATCCTGACTTTCAGAAACTTCTGTTCAGTGTAGTGAGAATAAAAAGTGGTTTCACCCATTATATCAATTGACAACTATTTTGTCATAAAGCATCCATGTGATTGGATCTCAGGGGTGTTTTCAATCTTCTGGATCTCGAACATTTCAGGGAAAATGAAGCATTAATATGCTCATCTCTTCCTCCCATCAGCAGCGCTTGCTGCTCCTCAGTTTAATTGTTTCCTCTCTGGGACTTTATCAATACATATGGCTCCCTCCATTTTCATTATTCCCCTTGATTACTGGAATCTATCATGGTGGAGACAAATCAACAGCTTAAATTAGAGAAGCACAATTTCTTCTGTTTCAGCTGCTGACCTGCCGTTCTCAATGACTCAGAGAGATGAACATAGAGTGCATCCTCCTCCAGTTAACTCAGTGTGACATGGGGAAAGGACTGCTTTCACTCGCCGCATTTCTTGCCGGCATGAAATCGCTGAAGAATTCCTCTATGTAAGCCAGCAGCGGGTGGTCATACGATGCATTCGGACACAATGGAAAAGAGAAAGGAATCCAAAAACGATGACTGGTCCCCTCCAATCATTCCCATTCCTCATTGGTTAACGACAGAAGAGATTATTGAAGGTTCGATTGGGCTCAGACTCAATACTCATTCTCTCGTTCAACTTGCCCATTGCCAAACTCCTTCCTGACTTCAAGAGGTGAAAATTTATACTGTACTTCCACCACCATCCACACCACTTTGTCACTGTTGTCTCTTCCTCTGTTAGCCAGGGAGAATAACCTGGCTAAGAAGTGCATGATCAAAGCTCCTTGAACTGACTCTTGCTGCCACCAGCATAGGATCAGACTCCAGGTATTGTTTGAACCTGACCGAATGGCTGAAAGTGTAAGATCATGTAGCTTTGGTCAGGAGTTTCCCCTTCCCCCTACCCCCCACCCCAGGTCACGATGAGAGAAAGAAGCAACAGCAGGGCTGTGGTGAATTTCAGACTCTCACGAGTTTGGAGGTAGGATCTGCACGTAGTGGAGCACAGGGTAAGTCCTGCCTGGAGCCACGCAGCAGCGAGGGCTTAGGTCAACTTCCAGGAGGGGAAAGATGAGGCCTGGGCTTTGGGGGAAGACAGAATGTGCAGCGTTTTGGAGAAACATTTGGTGCAATGGCAGACTTGCAGAAAGCATGCCCTCAAGGTCAAAGAGCATGAGTGTCTCCAAACAAGATGACCTCCTTACTTCGGTACTTAGTGCCCTGCCCAATGAAAGCAAGTGTGTATATGTCAATGTGGAAGTGCTGACCAGTTCCATTTGAACAGTTGCAAACCCAAGCCTGGTGTTGGTCAATGTCTCAGACCCAACCGCAGCACCGGCAGAACGCGCACAACGTGGGAATGTTTCTGCAGAGCATCTCCTACAGCCATGTATCCTCAGACCACAGTCATCCAGTCAAAGTGACGTGGATGCCATGCAGACAGTTCTCCTCCAACAGATTCTGTGTCCTTGCGTCCCACCAGGAGAGCCACCACAGGATGAGAAACCAGGCACCATTGGTATTTGTGGGAGCATTCCACGTGAAAACTGACAGCAATGTTCCCCTAAATTTACCACAATGATCACACAAAAATATGCGTAATTGGATGTAATGCAGTTATTTCTAAGTGGGAATCTCATCCACTATACTTCAAAGTTCAAAGTTCAGATTTATTGTCAGAGTACACACATAACATCACATACAACCCTGAGATTATATTTCCTGAGGGCCAAGAAGAATTTCTACTTATCAGTATTGCAACAAACTGTACTCAAAAAACGAGAGAAATGCAAACAGAAAATAAATATTTGATAATAAATAATAAGAAAGTAAAAGTCCTTAAATGAGTTTCTGATTGAGTTTGTTCTTTATACTTATACCTGTGACCGTCTGTTCCCACAGAAACAATGTACTCAGAGTTGGAGGAACGAATGAGCCATTGAATGGAAGCAGACAAAAATAGAAGAGGCAACCATTGTTAAAATTCATGGCAGTGATCAGATCAGTTCTCAAACGTTCTAAATAAAATTCTCCTGTCTCGGAATAACATTTCATGTGCCACATAGGTCAGTTTTATAGACTCCATTTGCTTGTTCACTTGGAATAAACTGAAAGTGTGGTCATCAACAAAGAAATAATTTCATTAGAATTCAAAATCAATAAAGAGCAGTGGCTTAGTCTCACTCTCCAGTAAACAGCATCACAATGTCCTCAAAATATGTACCAGCATTCTGACGTTAACAAATGTGCCTCCTGCCAGCTTCAGAGAGCAGGATATCACCAGCATTGCCATTCCACACACACACATTCCAGGCACCCCCATCTCAACACATCCCCCTACTACTACACACATACACACACACACAGACACACTCACAGACACACACACATGCATATGCACACACAAGCACACATAAACAAAAATGCATGCACAAATATACATGCCCACATATGTACATATTTGCATCATATCTGTACATACATGGACACACACACACACACTCACACACAAAACACAAGCATTTGCACAAACACCTACACAAATAGCCCTGAGTTTTCTTCTGTGTTTTAAACCTCCCCTCCCATCGATGTAATCTACCGGGATCATTGTCCAAAGAGGGCGTGCAAAATCATTGAGGACCCTTTTGTAGCGTGATCAATAACCACAAGCAGATGAAGAGAGTGATTAAAGGCTTTAATAGCCTAAAACACAGGCAAGTCAAAAGTTGCTGGCCTGGTTCCAAGCTGGTATGAAGGGAGGAGATTAGGATGGCTCAGCCTTTATTGGGGAATCTTATGGGAAGGAGTTACAGAGTTGGAGGCAGTTCAGCCTGTACAGTGTACATGCAATGCTGTGTTCCACCACATTCACTCCTTTTTAAATAAAGTCCGATGGGGTGAAGTCCAGCCAATCCAGTGGCTTCATCTGCCACTGTGATCGCCGCAGCGCTGGTCATGTAGTTGTTTGCTCCTCTGAGAACTGAACTGTATTAGTCCAAACAGGTTCAGGGGGCATGGGGGGTGTTTGGGGTTCAGTTCGTGGTTGCAGGGGTGGTGGGGGCGGAGGCTCGAGGGGTAGTGTTGGTGAGTTCAAACACTTGTTTCTCAGCCAGATACAAGGGACTGGCTCGTTGGTGGCTCGGGCTCCCGGGTGTGCTTCCGCTGCATGAGCCAGGTCCCGGACGGATACTGTGACTTCCCGCCCATCCTTCACATATAGGACATGGACTTCCTCAACCAGCATGTCTGCCTTGTGGTTCCTAATAGCCTGCGGAGTAGCATCAGCCCCAGGGTCGTCAACCAGACCAGCAGTGTGGTTCCTGACACTGACCTCCTGGGGAAGGAGAACAGATTTTCTTGTGGGGTGGTATTCAGAGCTGAAAACAGCAGGGACCTGGGGGCATGTAGAGCTTCTGGAAAGACCTCTTGCCAATGGGAGACGGGTAGGTACCCCTTTTGACTTTAGGACCAAGAGGATTGCCCTCCAGATCGTGCCATTCTCCCTTTCTACTTGCTCATTTCCATGGGGGTTGTAACTGGTGGACTTGCTTATGGCTATGCCCTTGGCACAACACCTCACTCATGAATGAGAACCCCAGATCAATGTGAATGTAACTGGAGTATCTGAAAAAGGTGAAGAGGTTGCAGAAGACTTTAATGACCGTGGGCATGGGCATATCCGGACAGGGAATAGAAGCGTGAATACTCATCCACGATGTTGAGGAAGTACACGTTCTGATTCATGGAGGGCCCTTGAAGTCCATACTGAGACATTTGAAGGGGTGGGAGGCATTGATCAGTTGAGCCTTCTCCAGCGGTAGAAGTGAAGCTGACACTCTGCACAGACCGAGCAGGTACGGGCCAGCTCCCTGATCTCCTCCACTGAATAAGGGAGGTTGCAGGCCCTCACAAAGTGGTAGACCCAGTGACTCTGGGGTGACAGAAGCTATCATGGAGGGCCTGGAGGCAATCTGCTTGAGCCTTGGTGCAAATAACCCGGGACAGGGCATCGGGTGACTTGTTGAGCTTCCCAGGCGAGTACAAGATCTTGTAATTATAGGTGAGCAGATTGTCATTTTTGATCTTACCCTGCTGTCCATTATTAAACATGAATGTGACGGCTCTCTGGTTCATCAGCAGGGTGAATGGTCTGCTGGCCAAATAGTGCCTCCAGTGGTGCACAGCTTCCACTATGACTTGGGCCTCATTATCTATGGGCAAGTGCCTGAGTTCAGGGCCCTGGAGGGTCTGGGTAAAGAATGCCATGGTCCTGCCTTTTTGGTTCAGCATGGCGGCCAGGGAAGTTGGAGGCATCCCTCTTCATGTGGAAAGGAATGGATTCATCTATGGCGTGCATCGCCGTCTTGGCAATCTCATCTTTGATGCCCTTAAAAGCCTTCTGGGCCTCCACTGATGGGGGAAATGTGGAGGTCTTTAGCAGGTTGTAGGCCTTGTCTGCATAATTGGGGACCTACTGGACATAGTATGATAAGAACCCCAGGTCACTTTTCAAGGTCTTGAGATTTTGGAGCAGTGGGAGTACTAGGAGCCAGCGCAAATGGTCAGGATCAGGGGCAATAACACCATGCTAGTATCGCCATATGTGAAGTGAGGAACACACACTTCTGATTATAGGCCAAATTCAGGGCTTTGGCCATAGGAACTTCTGCAGGTTTGTATTATGTTCCTTCTGGTTATGGCTGCAGATGGTGACGTTGTCCAAATACGGAAATATTGCTTTCAATTTATGGTCATCCACTATGCAGTCCATCTCCCTCTGGAACATGGACACGCCATTCATGAGGCCGAATAGGACCCGCAGGAGATAGTAGAGGCAGCTTTCAGCTTTCAAAGCTGTGTTCGAGCGGTCCTCAGGGCAGATCGGGATTTGGTGATAAGCCAACTTGAGGTCAGTGGTAGAGAAGACCCTGTTCACCATGTAGGATATGTGTGGAAGCGAACTGGTTGATGGTCTGGCAGTAATCAATGAACATCCGATGTTTCTCCAAACTGTTCATCCCCCTCGTTCCCTCCAGGGGCTTTTACTGGGCTCTATAATGCCCTCTGCTAGCAGATCCCCTACTTCTGCTTTTATAAACTCTCTGACCCAGGGCTGTATTGCTTAATTTTTGTGGTGACTGGTTTACAGTCTGAGGTGAGATTCTGGAACAAAGGGTGTGTAGGCACCAAGAGGGTGGCCAGATTGCAGGTCAGGCGGCCCGGGCGGCATTCTGGCATCTGATTGCCCATGTGCGGAATGAGGGGCAGGCTCTCCAGGAATTGGTTGTTTTGGACCATGAGGGGAGGATAGAGCCAGTCAAACTGCAACTGGCACTGGAAATCCAGTCCCAGTATGACTGGCATGCAGGGGTAGGGCATGACGAGTAGCTTGAAGTTTGTGCCCCTCACGGTTAGGTTCACTGTGCAGCACCTGTGGATTGGGATTTTGACATTAGCGCTACTTTTCACCTCGCACAGTGCCCGAGTGTATGAAACTTTCGTGCACCCCATGTCGAAAAGGCAGCCCATGGCACGACTGTTTACCTCTATGTCCGTAATGGATTGCATTCGTTGATGTGGCTTGTCTTCCTTCCATGGAGGGGTCCAGAATGCACAACCAATGTTTCAGGCTTAAGTCCTTCCTCATGGTTGATGAAGAACTCAAGCCCAAAATGTTGGTTTTGTATCTTTATCTTTGCTATATAAAGAACACTGTTTGACCTGCTGAGTTTCCACAGTGTTGTGTTTTTACTTAGACCCAAGGTGGAATGTGCGTACACAGTCCTGAGCTGAGGTACGTACATACAGAATATATATTGTTGAAATGGAATTCACTTTGAAGTCCCCAAAGACCAAGTAATTTTAATAAATTACTCCAGGTTAAACCTATTTAGTTGTCAGGTATGACACAAGGATTCCAATGAAGTAATGGAAGCTGTTTGCTGATTTAAAACACATTGTTTTAAAAATGCATGAGCATTATGACAGAATATTTAGTTGGATATTAATTTTGAGTGAGATTGCTCTCTGAGTGACTGAGAGCCTTCACATTTCTTCATGCAGTTGGCCTTAGTGTTGAAGCAGGAGAATGCTAAAAGCACTGCCTGCCGTAAACCATTGAGATTAATGTTATTCACACAGTAATTTCCTTAAGATATAGGAGCAGAAACATGCTCTTCAGTCCATTGAGTCTGCCCCACCATAACCTTTGATGTCCTGGCTAATCAAGAACCTTTCAACCTCTGCCTCTTCAACCCAATGACACCCTCCACCACCACCTGTGGCCAACAAGTTCCACAGATTCACCACCCTCAAGCTAAAGAAATTCCTCTGCATCTCTGTTCATTCCCCGAGATCAGAAAACTTATCAACAAACAATAAAATTGAGAGTTGGGAAAACAAAAGTTATTAATTTACACTTCTCCACGTGTAAATTACATAAAAAATTTTCTGGAAATGTATCTGCTCCTCTAACAGAAATATTCTCTTTTGTTGAAGGGAGTATCCAAAATCACAAGGTAATTTTTTTTTAGTTATAATTTTTAATTTAGACACACAGTTATAGGCCCTTACGGCCCACAAACCCGTGCCACCCAATTATACCCGATCGACCTTACGGTCGATTATACCCAATGTACCCTCGGCACATTTTGAATGGAGGGAGGAAAGCAGAGCACTCAGAGGAAACATGTGCAGACACAGGGAGAACATACAAACTCCTGACAGACAGCATGGGCTTCAAACCCTGGTCGTTGGGGCTGCAACAAAGTTGCGCTAACCGCTGCTCCAACCATGCCGTAATTTTAGATGAGGAAGCCCGTCCTGATGAATCCCAATATCCTTTCTTTCCCTCATTAAACTTGCTGCAGCCAATTATTTCTGAAATAATTCCAGGATCATTTCTTTTACTGTTTTGTTCCTAACTTCATTCCATCGCCTTTATCTTGTGGGCCCCCTGAAATTGCTTGGCCTGGAATTTCCAGGGTGTCACGCATTGTTTTGATTGGCAGCTTGGTGGTATCCCTTTTGAAAACCACACGGAAGCCGTAGTACTTGCAGGAAATCCGAAGTAGCTTGTGTGACCTGCAGGTAACAGCCTACTCAGTAACCTGTAAGTAACAGAGGCAGGCTTGTCTTGGGAACAGGTCACGCAAGCTTCCTGATCGACTCCGAGCAGGACTCTCTGATCTACACGCTGTTCCCAGGGACACGCTCTGAGCCTGACAACCAGAACCACTGGAAAACCATCAACTCAGTGAAAGAAGCCTGAAACCAGTTGGTCTTTCAGCACACTGAAATGTTGGTCCGGGGACGCTGCCCAGTGGCGCATTCCAAACTAGAAGTTTACATGCTGAGGGATGCACTGAGCCAACACGAGGGTGCTGTGGGGAAGGACTAAGGGGCTGAGACTGAAGGGAAGCTCCTCAACTAATGTGGTGTTGGGGGGGGGGGTAGAAACAACAAGGTGCCACAGTGGAAGTACTGAGGTGTTGAGAAACAAGGTAATAATATGACAATGTCCATTGATGAGAATGTATAGATATGACTGACATTATGAGGGTAAAAAGACTAATTCCTTGTTTATAAAAAATGTTTTCTAGACAAGATATGTCAAAGGACAATATATAAAAAGACAAGGTGCCACAGTGGTGGTGGTGGGGCATTGAGAGAACAATGTAAAATATACACTTATGAGAATGTATATAACTGACTATGAATATAAAACATCACGAATGTTTTTTTCTGTTTTTTAAGTAATTTACTGTGAATAAAGTATATTTATGTTAAAAAAATCTCTGTGCCCAATGTAATAACTACCGCTTTAAGATGAGCACCTGCTGCTTGAGCTAAGTTTCACTTGGTGATCCAGTCCCAACACTTTTCCCAGAAAACCTCAACATCCTGCCCTGTCTGACTCACTGTCCGCAGGGTCTGCTTTGCTCTGGTTCCCACTTTTCTCCCACAATCCATTACTTGGATCTTAACTCAGAAACACTGAATATTGTGTGTCTGTTGAAAAAAACATACCAGTTAGTCCTTCTCTCACAACATGCTCTCCTCATCCTGTTTAATGGAAGAGTTAGCTTCGTGGTTAGTGCAATGCTATTACTGCATCATTGACCGGGGTTTGAATCCAATGCTGTTGTGAAGGCTTTGGATGTTCTCCCCATGTCTGCATGGGTTTCCTCCGGGTGCTCCAGTTTCCTCCCACCCTTCAAAGCATACTGGGATTTTTGGTTCATTGGGGTATTTGGGCAGTACAGACTATTGGGCAGAAGGGCCAGTTATTGTGGTGTATGTCTAAAGTAAATTGAACTAAATTAAAGTTTCTAAGTGCTCTTCTCTAGATTGAACCTGTTCATTCCAGTTTAAGTTTAACAATAACCATATTACATTTCCCTGGAGAAATTCAGCTACTTCCCCTCCTAGGGTAGATCATTCATGGCCGTGAAAGTACAAAGCTCTGGATCCAAGGACAGTGTCTTTTCTGCTGTTATCAGACTCTTGAATGGGCCTCTCACTCATAAAAGATGCACCGTTTTAACTGGACTTCTCTCGATACACTGCCATTTGCTTTAGTAATAATTCACCTTGCAGATCATTCCCCAACATCGGATCAAGTGGTTCTACACCGATTGCCTTGATGTCTTTTCCCTTCATGCTGTCTTTGAGCTATTGCAGGGTAAGTCGACCAGGCTGAGAACTTGAAGATCAAAAATTCGGCAGATGCTGAAAAACTAAATTAAAAGCTGGAGGACAGAAGGGAGAGCTCACAACGTGAAGAGTAATCATCAGACATCTTGTGCCTCCACCCATGGATATGGCCTAACCTGCTGAATATTTTCAGCATGTTCTGTTTAAAACATATTCCCACCAGACTCAAAGGAAGTATTCAGCAGGGATGAGTAGAAGGGATCAAAACAGTTGGTGTAACTATTTATCTGTGGATGCACAGGAACTATCATCTTGACTCCTCGCATCAATATAGAGCATTACAGCACAGTACAGACCTTTCAGTTCTCGATGTTGTGCCGACAGAAATATTTCTGCCAGAAAGATACTAAACCCTTCCTACTTCATAACCCTCTACTTTTCTTTCATCCACTTCTGTCTACGAGTCTCATAAATGCCCCGATTGTTCCAGCCTCCAATTACCACTTCTGGCAATCCTTTGCAGGCATTTATGACTCTCTGTGTAAAAACACAGATGTCTCTCCCAACCTCCCCACCCCCCTTCACTTTGTACAGACATCCTCTGGTGTTTGCTTCTCCCGTTCTGAAATAAAGGCGTTGGCTGTCTTCCTTATCTATGCTTCTCAGATCTTGTAGACCTCCATTAACTCACTTCTTAACTTTCTTTGTTCCAAAGAGAAAAGCCAAAGCTCTGCTAAATTTGCCTCATAAGACTAACTTTGCAATCCAGGCAACATCCTGGTAAGTCCTTTCCATAGCTTCCACATCCTTCCTATAATGAAATGACCAGAACTGAACACAATATTCTAAGTGTGGTCTCACCAGAGATTGGTAAAGCTCTTGTTTCTTGAACTGAACCCCTTGATTAATGAAGTTCCATTGGCTTTTTTTAATTATCCTATCAACCTGTGCAGCAACCTTGAGAGATGTATGGATTTGGACCCCAAGACTGATGAACCCATTAAGAATATTCAAATAATTAGTTACATTCAGGCAAAAAAAAAAATTACCTTCCTTTTGCTAGCTAAAGGATGCTCACTGATGGTCATGCAATGGGGCAACATCAAATTTGAAACTGTAGAATGAGAACAGGTTCACACCAGGATAGCCAGTCACTGCACTTTGGGACAATGCACTTTGAAGAAGAGCTCAGGCCCAAAATGTCATTTATATTTCAAATTCCTGTAGTCACCATCTCTGAAGATCTGTCCTGGAGCCTCCCTGTTGGTGCAATCATGAAGAAGGCTCATCATTTGCTATACTTCATGAGAAGTTTGAGGAGATTCGGCATGTCACCAAAGACTCTTGCAAATTTCTACAGGTGTACCATGGAGAGAGCATTCTGCCTGGTTGCATCACTGTCTGGTATGAAGGTGCCAAAGCACAGGACTGGAAAAGACTGCAGAAAGTTGTGAACTCGGCTGGCGCTAGGATGGCATCAGTCTTTTGTCCATTAAGGACATCTAAAAGAAGTGGTTATCTTAAGAAAGTAGTCTTTATTCTCAAGGATCTCATCACCCAGGCCATGTCCACTTCATACTGCTACCATCAGGAAGGAAGGTCAGGAGCCTGAAGACAAGCACCCAATGGTACAATGAACTAACTTAATTTTCTCTTCTTTTGCACTAATTTATTTATTTAAAAATGTAATTTATAGCAATATTTGCACCTGTAATTCTATCGCAAAACAACAAATTTTGTGACATGTTCATGACAATAAACTCTGATTCGATATATCTTTACCTCCCATGGATGCTGCAAGACCTGCCGAGATCCTTCAGTATTTCCTTGTTTTTACTACATTCACAGTGTCTGAAGACTTTTGTGCTTCACAACTGTGAAACTGTGATACTCTTAATGCAGTATTACATGGGTGTGGCATCAAGAAACCCATCCCAGAAATGTTGAATCAATGTGTGTAATGTATAGTGTGGGCTTGCTTAAAGCAAAGGTACATTGGTTTAAATACTTTGTCCCACTGACTTGCTGGCTTGTTCTTAGAAACCACCGTGAAAGAGGAAGCAACCGAGACTGGGGAACGTCGTTAGATTGCTTAAGCACGTGGTATCAAAACAGAATAGGAAAATATAGCAAAGAATGATTTTCCTCAAGAAAAAAAATTAGTATGTACTTGTGATAGTCCAGATTCTATCACCAATGTGTTTATGTACATATGTACAGATGGTAGTGTAGGATGACTGTGATTGGCTGAGAGCGTAGCCACACCTACTGGCAGGTCTTAGTACAGATTCTATCACCAATGTGTATATGTACAGATGGTAGTGTAGGATGACTGTGATTGGCTGAGAGCGTAGCCACACCTACTGGCAGGTCTTAGTACAGATTCTATCACCAATGTGTATATGTACAGATGGTAGTGTAGGATGACTGTGATTGGCTGAGAGCGTAGCCACACCTACTGGCAGGTCTTAGTACAGATTCTATCACCAATGTGTACATGTACAGATGGTAGTGTAGGATGACTGTGATTGGCTGAGAGAGTAGCCACACCTACTGGCAGGTCTTAGTACAGATTCTATCACCAATGTGTATATGTACAGATGGTAGTGTAGGATGACTGTGATTGGCTGAGAGTGTAGCCACACCTACTGGCAGGTCTTAGTACAGATTCTATCACCAATGTGTATATGTACAGATGGTAGTGTAGGATGACTGTGATTGGCTGAGAGTGTAGCCACACCTACTGGCAGGTCTTGAAGGATTGCTCATTCTGGACTGGTCGACCTACTTGTGATATGCTCCAGTCTTTTAGTTAATAAAAGCCTTGGTTTGGATCAACAAGTCTTTGGTTCTTTTGATGCGCACTACAATACTTTAAAAGAATTAAAATATATTTACTGTAAAAATCCAAAAGTCTTGATGCCAGAAATCTGGATCACCTGAGAATCCGGACTCGCAAACCTTTTAAATTTAAGGGGTTTTTGCGTGTGTAAGCGCCACAGTTGCACAGCGGCAACAAGCAACCACATTTAATGCAGGTAATCTCATCACAAATAAATTAATTTGTACACTGTGTTTTTCTTTTAAAATGCTTATTTTTAAACATAATTTCAAGCATTACATGCTTTTTTTTTACTTGAAAAAATTCATGTTTACATTTTTGTCAAGTGTTGACTTTATTTTTCTTTAAAACTGCTCATTTTAAGAAACGAGGCGCACTGCATTTGCTAGTGAAATAAACTATCAAAATTTACCTGTTCATCTAATACTTCTTAAAATTAAATTCTGAAAGTACTGCCCGAGAATCTGGAAAATCTGAACTGTCCCAATTCCCGAGCAGTCTGGATTTTAGGACTTTAACTGTAAAATTATGAATATTACCATTTTTTAATAATGTCATAGTTTACCCTTTAATTCATACTACATTTTGATTTTAAGATCATGAAATATTTAACACAGGAATAGAAATCTACATATCAACATTGAAATGAGCGATTAATATTAAATGAATGGTTTTTTTTTGGCTCAGCAAAAACCACGTCAATGATTTGCTGGTGAGATATTTATAACTGAAATAAATCTGAGAATAACTCTATGCTCTTCCGATCCTTTTCAGGAAATAAGGAATGGTGGTAAATGCCTGGACGAAGGATTGGTTTCAAGGCCTATTACCGAGAACGGACATCTTTATTGAGGCTTTGATTTGTTTAAACAAATGAATTAATATTGACAAAACATCAGCAAAGCTAATAAATTATTAGTTAAAGCAATGCATACATCAAATTACAGTTAACACAACAGAGTGGTTAATTAGTTCTAGAAAGTCCTCTATTATTGGAGATACTGGATTGCTTTTTGCACAGCTTGGTGATCAAATGCTTCCTTGCTTGAGTTTGCTGTAGAATGTACTCACTGTCCTCAGTTGGGCTCTGCTGAAGTCATTTATTTTTGTTGTGTTTTAGTTTGCTGCCATCCCACTAGATGTTGCAGAAAGCTTCAGTGAGTGGGTGTATCTGGTTCTAAATTATGACATACAGAGTTCTTGTGGCAGGGAGTTATTTCTCTCCAACAAGCCCATTTTGAGCATTTGGAAGGGATAGGATAAGAAAAAAAAAAGCCCCGTATTTATGACCAGTTAGAAACAAGACAGACTGCAGATGCTAGAATCTGGAACATAAATCAATCTGTTGGAAAAACTGATGAGGTTGAGCAGCTGCTATGGAAGGAAAAGGAACTGTCAATGGTTCAAGTCAAAACCTTGCACCAAGACTGGCTACGATAGTCCTCTTTGTGCGCCCTGGGGAGGAGATAGAAGCGGGAAGTGTGATGACAAATCAGAGGCTGTAGAGGGGTGATTTCCAGATACGATGAACATCTTGCCTAAAACATTGGCAATTCCCTGATGTCCAAATGAACTTGAGGGGATTTGGTATGTCACCAAAGGCTTGAAAATTTCTACAAGTGTACACATGGAGAGCATCCTGACTGGTTGCATCACTGACTGGTTGTAAGAGTCAATGCACAGGACTGGAAAAGACTACAGAGAGTTGAGAACTCAGCCAATGCCATCCTGGGCATCACACTTCACTCTGTTAAGGACATGACTAAGAAAGTACTCTGTTTCATTAAGGACCCTCACCACACCTCTTCTCACTGCTACCAACAGGAAGGAGGTACAGGAGCCTGAAGACAAACGCCCAGTGGTACTGAAACAGCTTCTTCCCCTCTGCCACCAGATTTCTGAACGGGCAATGAAACACAGACCTAAATTGCTTTCTCTTCCTTTGCACTAATTTATTTATTTTATTTTTTAAATGTAATTAGTAGTTATTTTTGCACCTGAGGAGTTGCCACAATACAACAAATTTCACGACATGTTCATGACAATAAATTCTGATTCTGATTGAGAACTTCCTGGGCACTGTAGGGCTGTAAGAGCAGAGTTTTCCATCATATTCCTGAAGACATATTTGTAGATGGTGTTATCAGTCTCTGACCTGATTTCATGGTGACTGGAATATTGAGTTGCTGATAAGTGCCAAGTGATACGCATGCAACACAATGATAGAGAATGATTCTCTTCAACAAGAAAATGTCTGACCCTCTATCCTTGGCATTCAACATTACTATTCAGACTAGTCAAGCCACTGCCTCATGGCACGAGAGATGCAGGTTCGATTCTGACATTGGACACTGAGTGAGCTGCTCTCCCTGTGACCATGCAGGTTTCCTCCAGATGCTCCAGTTTCCACCCACATCCCAACGGCCTGTCGGTTGATAGGTTAACTGGTCGATGTAAAGTTTTCTGAGAAAGATGAGTGAGCAAATCTGCAGGTGTGGTTGGGAATGTAGGAGAATACAATGGTGGACTCGTGCAAATTGGTGGTTGATGGTCATCTTCTAGCAGGAGGTCTGAAGAACTTGTATCCATGCTGCATGACTGTAATGTCCACGCTACAGTGTCCAAGTTCTCACCATCAACATCCAAGAATAAACATTATCACAAAATCAGGTCAAATACCCACACTCCTGTTCGGCTCCGAATCATGGGTCCTCTACCGGCATCACCTACGGCTCCTAGAACGCTTCCACCAGCGTTGTCTCCGCTCCATCCTCAACATCCATTGGAGCGCTTTCATCCCTAACGTCGAAGTACTCGAGATGGCAGAGGTCGACAGCATCGAGTCCACGCTGCTGAAGATCCAGCTGCGCTGGGTGGGTCACGTCTCCAGAATGGAGGACCATCGCCTTCCCAAGATCGTGTTATATGGCGAGCTCTCCACTGGCCACCATGACAGAGGTGCACCAAAGAAAAGCTACAAGGACTGCCTAAAGAAATCTCTTGGTGCCTGCCACATTGACCACCGCCAGTGGGCTGATATCGCCTCAAACCGTGCATCTTGGCGCCTCACAGTTTGGCGGGCAGCAACCTCCTTTGAAGAAGACCGCAGAGCCCACCTCACTGACAAAAGGCAAAGGAGGAAAAACCCAACACCCAACCCTAACCAACCAATTTTCCCCTGCAGCCGTTGCAACCGTGTCTGCCTGTCCCGCATCGGACTTGTCAGCCACAAACGAGCCTGCAGCTGACGTGGACTTTTTACCCCCTCCATAAATCTTCGTCCGCGAAGCCAAGCCAAAGAGAAGAGATAGGCAATTAACTCCCCCCCCCAAAAAAATTTTACAACATCTACATCAGAAGTTTTCAAACTGCTCCCCCTAAACTCACATACCACCTTAAGCAATCCCTATGCCATAAGTGCTCTGTAATTAGTAAGGGATTGTTTAAGGTGGTATGTGGGTGGGAAGAAAAAGTTTGAAAATCACTGTTTTAATCGTTCCTAATTGTCTCGTTATGTGCAGGGTTTCATAACTCCAAAAGAAATGGGCCAGTGACAATTTTTCTCAAGCAAAATATTTCAGTAACAATTAGGTCTAGAGCAGTGATTCTCAATCTTCCCTTCCTATTCACATACCACCTTAAGCAATCACTAGAATTTTGGCATTGAATTGCTTAAGGTAGAACGTGAGTTTTGGAGGCAGTTTGAAAACCGCTGATCTACAAGTGAGGCCTCAGCTGTGTGGTGGGAATACTCTCCGCATTCCTGGACAAGTGCAGGCTTGGGAAGGTAGCCACCAAGCAGGATAAAGCAAACCCATTTGATTCACAGACCATCGTAAACATTCACCTCTTCCACCACTGGAGGACCAACAAATCACTGTCATTGTCCTATATTTCTCCGACAGCACTTCACAAATCTGGAACACCTCAGCACTAAGACAACTGACGGCAGTGGGTACACAGCAACACCACTGCCTACTGGTTTGCCTCCAAGATGCATCTTGCCCTGACTTTGAAATATATGGCTGCTTCATCATTATCACCATTTCTGGAACACCTTCCTGATTGGCATTAGCACTCTTCCCAGATCCCCCAAAAGATGACATGGAGAAGAATTGTAGGACATGTCTACATCTTAAAATATTACAAGATTCCAGTGACTATTTAGTGGGCACATATCTAAAACAATTTGTCAATTATCTACAGTTTACAAACCTTTTTACAAGAAATGTGGTCTCTTCCTACAAGCCTAATACTTCATAAGGTACAGTGGTAATCACTTAAACTGCTGAAAATGTTCCCCTGAAATAGGTTCAGGCTGTTCTCCTCTTCCTTGCACCAACATTCACCTTTCCCATGAGAAAAGGTCAAAATATCTGGTCTTTGATACCACGTCTTCAATTTTCTCTTCTTCCCATTGTTTCAGTCTTCTTAAGGTTGGATATGTTTTCTCTGCACCCCTACTATATTTCCCTTCAAGGTCATCCATGCTTTCAAGATATTAAATAAAACACTGTTGACCTATTTAAAGGGCCTTTTAAAGCATATTTGGGTCATTGGCATCAGTTGGGGAGTAGGATTCTGCAGAGGAGTGATGTGTCTCTGCTCCCTGCTCCCCTGCAACATCCCCCCCCCCAGCCCCCAACCTGGTCCCCACTAGTGCCAGTGTGGTTCGTGGACCTTCTATGGAGCAACCAGTACGGTCCTATATATAAACTCAAAAAAACCTGTAGGCAGCGTGGTATACAATTTTGCAATTCCATTTTCTATCCATTCAACCCCACATCATTGTCTAATTTCCACGTTACCACCATACATTTCTTCGCTACTGCTATTGCTACATTAAAAAAAACTTCCTCTGATAAATATCTAACTTCATATTAAGAATATCGCCTAACAAAGATATTCTCGGATCTTTTGGAACTTGTTTCATCTTAATTTGTCCCAATAAAGTACTCATATCCTCGCAGAATTTTTCTACTTTATTCACATTGCCATACTGCATGTAAAAAGGATCCTACCTCTTTATTACATCTAAAACATTGATCAGAGCAATTGGAATCAAGTCCATGTAATTTATGTGGAGTAGAAATTAATTGATTTAAAATATAAAATGGTATCTGACATTAACTGTATTTGTTACACTCTCATAGCATAATTTTGACCATATTTCTTGAATTTGTATATTCAGATTTTTTTCCCATCTTAATTTAGATTTAAATAAATCTTTTTTTCTGGATAGTCTCTTACAATTTTATATACCTATTAATAATAAATCTTTTAATAAACGTATTGGTTATTAAATATTCAAAATGACATTGTTCAAGTAATCTAAAATTTGATCCTAACTTTCTTTTTGAATATAATTTAAATTGATAATAAGAAAAAAATAGTATTATTTGGTATATTATACTTATCTTTCAATTGGTTAAAAGACTAAAAAACAGAGCCCTGCTGGAGAATACCTTGATGAAGGGCTCAACCCGAAACGTCAGTTATGTTTTTTACATTTGGTATATAAAGGACACTATCTGACCTGCTGAGTTTCTCCAGCGTTGTGTTTTAACTAGATAGGTAGACACATAGATTTTATTAAATCAGTGAGCTCCAAGGTGTTGATTATAAACTGAATCATTGATAACCAGGCACACCTTGTGGCTCTGCTTTCAATAGGATTGCAACATGAACACATGCACAGGAACACATGTTCTACTTTAAGCCACACAATACATTAGTCAAGTTTTTTTTTAACCTAACGGAGATAGTTTCATTAATTGAACCACTCTGAGAATCCAAGTAATGTGTTGTAAAGATTGTGAGTTTTTCCAAAAGGCTTCAGCTCATGACAGTACCAGGGATTTCCTTCAACCTTTTTACTTGTGTGTAGTCTGCATCCAGTGTACAGATAGTAAGCGAGTCTGGTTAATTATGAGCATTTAGTTGTGACCCTTCAATGCACAATCATGTTTTCCACTGTGCAGGGAGTCCCAGCAGCCTCTCACGGCAGCTGACCTGCGGTTGGCTGCTTTTCCCTTTAACACTGTGAGCTGGGATTGTCTGCCAAAAGTAGCCCCTCCTTTTGAAATCCTAGGATGACCTCCTGCTCCAAATTCCAAGGCCAGATGTTTCCAACCGACCATTGTTACAAATCACTTTCACGTCTTTAAATGTTTGCCAGGCATGTTCTCAAACTCAGCTCCTGGCAGTTACTGGTAACGTGATGTTGTCCCCTGGCTTGGTGGAGGGGGAGGGTGTTCCCTAGGTCAAAGCTCAGGCCAATAGGACAGAGGTTAGGTCAGGTCAGGTCAGGTCAGAGCAACATCTGCTGATTTGTTGAAGAGGTTTCCATATCAGCTCAGAGATGTGAATATTTAAAATAAATATTCAGCTGCTCATTTATTTCAAATCACAGAGATCGTCACTGTGTGCCTCATCTTGTAAGTTCAGCTCCTCGTTCCCCCACTCATGGGTAGTGGTCCCTGTGTGGACAAAGTTGGTTATGACACAGAGAATTGAATGGACAAAGGGTCGTTAGCAGAAGGAGGGGCAACTTCTTCAAATGGACTCCTCAGCAGGAACAGCTTAATTATGAGAATAAGTTTATTGTCATACACATTGTACAATGAACATAGACCAAAATTCTTACTTGCTGCAGCTGAACACGTACTTACAAAGAAAAAAAATGTAGTAAACATTGAATTAATTTAAAAGAGGCAATAAACACACCAGATACATCAATAAATACATAATTTTAATCAGGTAACAGTCACTAAAGCCTTTGCATGACCTCTACATACTGATATTCCTGGGAAAAGATAACATTAACAATTTTATTAAATTACCTTTCAAAAGCTTTCAAGGCTCCAGATATACTACACCCACTCAATTCAAGCCCCAAATTGTCCAACAACTCATCTAAAATGTCCTGTGATTTAGGTTAGTCGGTGACCACGTGTCAATACTACTGATATATTCTCCATCGGAAAAGCACAAAGTAAAATGTATCCGCGAATCCCAATTAGCAATAAATTAAAAGTGTTCATATAGAATGCACGTGCTGCAAATACTGTACAACAAACCTCTGTCCCTATTTTTTCTCACATTCTTTTCCCTTGGATTCTTTCCTGAAAGAGTTACCAATATTTACTTGTATCCAACCAATGAATTCTTCTACTCTGATCAATTTTATGGGTTCTGTTCCTGGCCTTTAACTCTTTCAGGCTAAATGTTCAGAACTGCGAATCTTTTTTTAAAAAGTTTTTACTACCTTTTTGGTAATTTAGTAAACTAAACAAAAGAATGTTACAAAAACAGTGTTAAAATTTTAAAAAATTTTTACGATTCAGTCATAAAGGCCATTTCGGCCCACAAGCCCAAGCTGCCCAAACAACTCCAATGACAGCCACTTGCGCTGTAACATCTTTGCACTAACCACTACGCTAGCACTGACACCCTTCGCCTTCGCCATCAGATTTAAGAACGGACAATGAACGTTTGGGCACTACCTCACTTTTTCTCTTTTTTTGCACTAGTTATTTATTTTTAAGAACACTGTGTTTACAGAATTGTAATTTATAGTAAGGTTGCTTCTTGTACTGCAAAATCCTGCTGCTGCAAAACAACAAATTTTGTGACACATGTTCAGGACAATAAATCTGATTCTGATTCTGTGAAGAATTTCAGTATATCTGTATGTTACACTCTTGTATATGACAATGACACCTCATCTCTCTGGATCCTCTCTCCTAAGCCTATTCTACTTTCCATTTTATTCAGCTTTGGATGACAATTGCTCTTTCTGTCCAGCTCTACTGTTCTTAGATTTATTGGATTAAATCCTGGCACAAAGAACGAGAAGATAGAATTGCCCGCAATGTGGTGGAATTTAGAAGAACGAGAGGCGGACGGGACAAAAAATAAGATTTTGTGGGTGCATTCAGGGTAGATGCTGAGAAATTGAGACTCCTCCTGTGGGAGAATTGAGAATTAGGGGGAAGTCACTGATTAAAATGACTCTGCCTAGTTAGCATTCACACACAAGGGGAAAAATAGGGCTCCCATATTTAACGCAGAGATGAGGCGAGTTTTTCTTTTGTCTTTCTCACTGTCACCGAAAGGCAGATGGTACAGAAGCTTGAAGTCCGTAACCTTTGGGTTCAAGAGGTAGGCTTCCCAACAGTCATCAGGCTCTTGAACCTCCCTGTACTTCCCTAATCCAAACCATAAACTACTCTGGGTCCACCAAAAGATCTGAATATTATTGAAATATCACTTTTTCACTTGTATTAACTGTGACTAATTATCTCCCTTATATTCATTACCTTTTTTTCTGACTTGGCTTATTATGGTAGGTTAATTCATACCATTGTTGTTGGCAGATTTTGCACCTTGTACCTGGCTGTGTGGCTACAGCAAGGAAGAATGTCAGTGCATCTGTACATTGTACTAGTGTATATGTCACATTGAAATTCTCATCTTTAAAGGGATATGAAAGCAGAGTATTTGAATATTTTAAGAAAGATGGACTCTTGATACATAAAGGGGCAGGTTTAGTCATATGTAGGTTAATTGGCTAATTTAATTACCTCTTGTGTACAGATGAGTGGTAAAATCTGGGGTGGGGGGGATGTTGGAAATGTGGAGAGAATAGAATGGGATTAGTGTAAATGGGTGGTTAAAGTAACGTTTTGCATTAGCATGGGTAATTTATGGACGGCATGGACTTCAGGCTAAAGGGCACTGGCATCACTAGGGGATGCAGACCGCACCAGGTGACACCAACAGAGGGGGTGACACCAAAATGACTGTGTATAAAATTTGTGTGCTGCTTCAACAGAAATTTATCATTTTTTATAAAAATATCCCTGTAGTTAGTTATAACAACAAAATCATTTTTTATAAGCCCAGCTTTCATGTATCAATATATCTACAAGGCTAAAACTCCTTGCTAATTTACTTTTGAACCTTCTAATGCGCTCCGGCCAGAGCCCCCCCCACCCCCAATCAGCGCTGCAAACACCACAGACATACAAAAAGTAGAGACCTGTTCCTTCTACGCTCCAATTGCAGGGGTGTGTGTGTGTGGGGGGGTGGGTGACACCGTAAGTTACTGCACCGGGTAGCACCAACTGCCACTGCCAAAGGGCCTGTTTTCATACTGTTTGGCCTTAGCAATCTGTCTTCTCCTCTGTCCCTGAAACCACAGGGACTTTGCCTCCTGCCCTGTCTTTAAAACTCAAGCAATGGGAAGGTTCCCACTTCATAACTTTACTCAAACAGCAGTCAACACTTGGTTTTGATTACATGAGGGGCATGGGGTTTGGTGAGGGTATGAAAGTAATTCTGACCTGGCATGATAGTCTTTCAATCTCAATGTCAATGATAATTAGGAGATATAATTTTAGTTATTAAATGGCCAGAGGATTTGTATATCAAAAATAGCATTGTGACACCTCAGGGTAATTATTGTTATATTCCATAGGATCGACTGTTAATCCACTAAACTCAATATGACACTATTGACTACTGTTTATCATTATCTTAATTGTTCTGTTATTTGTATCACAGTGTAATGTTGCCATATTGTATCTTTTTTCAGTATCACAGTTAGCGCAATGGTGTTACAGTGTCAGCAACATGGGTTCAAATCCGGTGCTGTCTTTACGGAATTAGTACATTCTCTCCATGTCTGCATGGGTTTCCTCCAGGCGCTCCGCAATTACAAAATTTAAAATATATCACCATATTTTGCTTCCAAAAGAGACTTGCATTGACTTTAATCTCCTCACAGTGGATCAAGGAACCACATTTAATTAAGTTACTGCCACTGCTTTTGGACGTTCAGGTAAAGAACTTCAATGTGTACTAGAAGCAAGTGAGGCAAAGGTTCTATTGAACCTTCTCCTCTAGGCCCAGTTTGAGATGTTCATTTCAGTGTGGCACTCCCCCTGCTGGCTCAGTGAGCAAACCTCCGCCAGCAGATCAATCAAGTCACATGAGCACGTCCACAAAATTTATTGTTTTGCGGGAGCATTACACTGCAAACGTTGCTAGAAATACAATTTAAAACCGAAATAAATTTGTGAAAAGAAGAGAAAGTGAGGTGGTTCGTTGTCCATGTAGATGTCTGATGGCAGAAGGGGGCGAGACGCTGTTTTTTGTGCCGCTAAGTGCTTATCTTCAGGTTCCTGTATCTCTTTCCTGATGGAAAGAGAGCATAGCCTGGGTGGTGAGGGTCCTTGAGGATAGAGGCTACTTTCTTAAGATACCGCCTCTTGAACACGTCTTCAATGGAGTGAAGACTGATGCCCATAATGGTGCTGGATCAATTTTTATTCCGACCACATTCTCCCCACTTACCTGCACCTGAGGGGAAATTTAGAATCTTTCAGCACAGAAACAGGCCTTTACCTTTGAAGCAGGGATCACTACAGCACATTTTCCAGGGTCACAAGGGGAGGAGTTACCAGGGAGCGAGTACCCAGTGGGGGACTGACCAGCTACCCATTGACAGTCACATATACACATATTTGTAACATCACAATGGTAATGTTGCTTCAGATATCACAGTCTTTATTGGAAATAGTCTTAAAATGTTTGACGGCAAATATTTCCATGTTTACAAAAACTCACTTTGTACATGTATCACGTGATGAGAACACCTTGTACTAAAACGATAAAACCTAAAATAATGGTAAACAGTAAAACCCCCTGATATCTGGCACCTATGGGGATTAGTAGATGCCGGGTAAATGCATTTTCTGGTTGCTTAAGACTTACTCTTACAATGTCTAACTAATACACCTCCATTAAGAATAAACAGTAATACAATACTGAGCTCATATTAAACAAACTTCACTTGCATGAATATATAAACCTTAAAGCATTTTACTTTATTTTCAGTCACATTTTCAAAAAACATTTAACTGTTGCTGCAATTGCAGGTTCTTTCCCCTCCACAGGGCTGCCCGAAAGACGAACAGTAACATTATAGATAATTAACCCTTCCATTCCCCAAGTTTACAGATAAAGCCTCTGACCAGGGTGACTCTTACTAAGCAGGGATACGGAGAGACTTTAAAAGAGTTACCCCAATGGTGAACGGCATTGACCAGCTCTTCATCCTGGGCGACGTTGTTTCACTCAACTTTATTCAAACAGCTGAGAGGAGCCAAGCACGACCAAGGCCCTCCACTGGCTGAATATTTTCTCCCATTTTCAACAAAATTTTAAGTGAAATTCAGAGAGAGTTTACTTTTACAATTTTAAATGTACTTCTTTTTAAACCTATTATTTTATTCTTTTTTTAAAAATTCATTTTCCTCAATCTTTTTGCCGGTTGCTTGAGGCTGCCGTTACTTAAATTTGGATATCCGGTGTTTAACTATATAAAGATAATCAAAACAATGTTGGAAATTTGAAATAAAAATGAAATATTCAGCAGGTCGGGCAGTATGCAGAGAGAGAGAGAGAGAGAGAGAGAGAGAGAGAGAGAGAGAGAGAGAGAGATTTAATCTGACATAAAACACTTCACTATGCCCAGGTTTTAATTCACAGAGGTAATATTCTCTTTGAAAAAGTTATCCTTGGAAGTTATCTAATGCAATAGAGAAAACTCTGATAACCTGTGCCTCTTGTAGCTTTGCGGATGACAGACTAAAAGGTTTTATGAACTAGTAGATGTTGCACCTGTTCTTCCTCAAATATACTTTTATTATTGAAAAACATGTTGGAAATACAAGTCAGACTGCAACTGTGGGAAGAGAAACAGTTATGTTTCAGGCCAAAGACTGTTGGAACACTTTCATTTCACTTTTCTTATATGGTGCATAGCAATCAAATAAATTTTATGACACATTAAGACATAGGAGCCGAAATAGGCCATTAAGTCCATGAGGTGATCCATTTTCCCACTCAGCCCCACTCTACGGCTTTCTCCCCATAATCTCCAATGCCCTGACTAATCAAGAACCTATCAATCTCTACCTTAAATACACCCAATGTGGCAAGAAATCCCACAGATTTATCACCCTCGAACTAAAGAAATTCCTCCACATCTCTGTTCTAAAGGGGACACCCTTCAATTCTGTTGTGGTGCCCTCTTAACCTAGATTCTTCATGGGAAACAATCTTTCTATATCTACTCTGTCCATGCCTTTTAACATTCAAAATGTTTCAATGAGATCCCCCCTCATTTTCCTAAATTACAATTGGTACAGAGCCAAAAGCTATCAAACGCTCCTCATATGATATCCCTTTCATTCCTGGAATCATCCTTGTGAACCTTCTCTGAACTCTATCCAATGTCAGCACATGCTTTCTTAAATGAGGAGCCAAAACTGCTCACAGTACTCCGTGAGGTCTCATCAGTGGCTTATATAGCCTCAAAATCACATCCCTACCCTTGTATTCTATTCCTGTTGACATGAACGCCATCTGCCTTCTTCACCACCCATTCAACATACAAGTTTACCTTCAAGCTATCCTGCATATGGAGTCCCAGATCCCTTTGCATCTGGGTATTTTCCCATTCTAAATTTAGAAATTAGTCTGCTTGTGAACTAGATGAGTTTAAAGGAAACAGGAAATATATATGCCCTCTTGACCCCTGCTCGAGCCGCAAACTCACCCATGTCCCTGATCCTGTGTTTCGTACCCAATCTCAGCTTAGGTCACCTATTCAGCGGACTTTTCAACCCTAGCCTCACCGTGGGTCTCAACTCTTCTTGTGCTCTCTGCTTGAACTCTGAACTCCTGCTTCACATTCCAGACTGATGATTCAGCCAAACACTGAACTGTCAGGATTTCTGAACAATCGGATGTCGGATAATCAGGGTTTGATGGTGAGTCAATCGGCTCACATCAAACAAGAGCTAACTGGCTCTCAGTTCAAATTTGTTTAAAGTAGGTACTGATGTATTCAGAGGTGTAAGCGGACTTGCCTGTATATTTATACATAATCCATAATATTGCTTAAACAACTCATTATTGCTTGAACCTAATGATATTTTCTGTACATATCCATCATAGCAAATGGTTTCTACAATCAGTAGAAACCATTAGTTAAGTTGACTCTCAATTAACTGAAAAAGATTCCCAAAGAGTCAAAATTACCATGTGCAATGCATCTACCAGTGATGGAGTTGGTCCATTTTTAACCTGGCAGAGAATGATTTGATGCCATCAATTCTTTGGAGCTCTGAATTGGGTTTCAAATATGGAATCAATGGAGGTTTTAACAGAAGCTCTCTGCAACAGCTAAACAAGAATTGGGGATCTGGGCTGCTCGGTTTCTTTTTACACAGACTTTTCAAGGAAACAGCCTGTGTTCAAAATCTGCTTCATTTATTGGTGACAACATATTTGAGAGTGCAGGTGTAACTCCACTTTAAAAAAAAACTCAAAGAGTGTAGAAAATATATACAGTAAATTTAATCACTATATTTATGTAACTCATCTATGCAGCCCTCTTATTTGAAACTGGTTGTTGGTCACAAACCTGGTGCATTAAAGACTTAATGAAGAGTTCTGGCCTGTCCTTCCCACTGTTGCTGCTCTACCAATTAGCCCCAGTGCCTGCACTCTCAGACGCACAAAGCATGGTTACAGAATTATGGAGGACACAGGATTTCTGACTCCACTAATTGACTCATTTTCTTACATTCTAGTGAGAGGAATGTGTGGGCAGAAGAATTTCCAGGTAAACGCAGATAGTGGGAAGAAGAGGCTCTGGAAGATGAGAACCAGGATGCACGGTTGAAAAGAGATCCATAATCTCGTTTGTGCTGTCAAGGTAAAATAGTTTATCCTCAATTCCCCTGAATGCATGGCTGAGAATGCAATAACATCCCAGCTGCAGTCCTGAAGACCTATGCTCCCAAACTATCTGCTTGTCCAGCATATCGCAGCACAGTTACATGTATAATTGTCCAGTAATGTCCTGTTCATGAAAGGCAGGACAAATCCAATCAGGCAAATTCCCACTCAATCATTCTACATTCAACTGTCAGCAGTTGGTGCTAACCACAGCACTCACTCATTAATAACTTGCTTAACTGTGTCCATTTTGGGTTTGCCAAGAACATTCAGCTCCAAACCCCATCACATGTTTAGACCAAAGAGCTGAATATCTGAGGCAAAGTGACTGTCTTTGTCAATTTTTAAAAATTGGCAAATAAATGTGGTAATCTGAAGTTAATAGTTTCTGTACCAAGTGAAGGGAATAAAGTTTAGAGAAGACATCAGGATTTTTTGTTTTACACATCTCCCATGCATATCGGGTCAAGCCCTGACCCCACCTCGGATACTCAGACCACATCTCTGTAATACTAATCCCAGCATACAGACTGCTCGCTAGACACTCCAGACCAGTCCTGAAGCAGGTTAAAACCTGGCCAGCAGGGGCCATTCATGCACTTCAAGTCTGCTTTGAGCTCATCAAATGGCACATGTTCAAGGAAGCAGTAACCATTGGTGACTGCATAAATCTGGAAGAGTATACGGCAACAGTGACCAGCTACATTAGTAAGTGTACTGACCACGCCACTGTGCCTAAGTCTATCACTACTCATTTCGTGAGAAGCTATGGATGATTGTGGAGGTGCATGTTCTGCTCAGGAACAGAGATGCTGCCTTCAAACAAGGCAGCCCTAGCAATTGCAAGAGCCAAGCTGCCTAAGGCCATCAGGAGGCAAATCCTGCACACGCCCAGCCCATTCACAGTCACTTCCAGGACAACGAAGACACACAACAAATGTGGAAAGGGATCCAAGATTTCAATAGTCACGAGACTACACCATCCGCATCTGCTGGAGATGCCTCCCTCCTAGATGAATTGAACAACTATGCGCAGTTTGAGGTGAAAAATGATGTGGCAGTGGAGAAGACCACCCCTCCTCCAAACGATCAGGTGCTGGATCTTACAGGGGTCGACGTGAACTAGGCAAAGTCAACTCAAGGAAAGCTGCTGGACCAGGTAACATTCCCGGCAGTGTGCTCAGGGGTTGTGCGATTCAGCTAGCAGATGTTCTCACTGACATCTTTAACATCTCCCTGAGTAGCGCTGTGGTCCCTACGTGCTTCAAAGCTGCCACCATAGTCCCCGTGCCGAAGAAGTCACGTGTCCTGACACAACAATGTCGCACTCGCGTCATGAAGTCCTTCGAGAAGCATATCATGGGGTACATCAAGCACCTGTTTCCCTCCCTCTGCCTCGCTGGATCCCCTGCAGTTCACATACAGATCCAGTCACTCCACAGATAATGCTATCACCACCGCCCTTCATTTAGCCTTCACCCACCTGGAACATAAAGACTTGTATGTTCGATTGCTGTTTATCGACTCCAGTTTGGCATTCAACACGATCATACCTTAATGAAGGGCTCAAGCCTGAAGCATTGGTTACAGTGCTTGCCTCCATTTTGCTCATACCTTAATGAAGGGCTCAAGCCCGAAACATTGGTTAGGCATCTTTATCTTTGCTATATAAAGTACACTGTTTGACCTGCTGAGTTTATCCAGCATGGTGGTTTTACTTCAACCACCTGCAGATTTTTCTGTTTCACTTCTGCACAGTCTATTTTGACCTGACTTTTATTTGCATTGTAGCCAAGAATGTAATGTAACAGAGAGAAAGCAACAAGGCACCATCATGGAGACAGAGCTGTCCAGTTGTTTTGATATGGCATCATTTATTTGCATTACAACTGCTAGAGAAACCAAGAGAAAAGGGGATTGGTACACTGCCAAAAGTGGATTGGAATTAAGAAGGAAATAACCCTTCCTCAATAGAACAGCAATTAGGAGAATACTTTTTTAATTCTTGCCTGAACTGATATTTATTGAAATAAGCCTTTTGAATCAAATGATTGGAAATTACAGCTTGGCACTCAAATGCACAAGCATTAATTATGATCCTGGCATTTCTCGAAATACAGAATCATCTGGTGTCACTCATTTATATTAAACGGCAATGTCATTTTAATGTATTAAATGCTTATACAATAATACAGCAAGCAATAATTTTTCAGTCAAATATTGTGAGACAGCCAAGTGGCTAACACTGTGTCATCAGTATTTCATGGTTTCCTGAATCGGAAATTAACCGATGCGCACCCATTAAGAAAGGAACAAAGATGTTTAATTGCTGCTTCCGATCCCTCATTTTCCCTCACTGTTTCCTCTCATTCAAACCTGCCTCAAAATCCTTCCTTACATCCTGCAGTTTGACTTCCCCTCCCCCTCCCACCCCCATCTTCGCAGCCGCTTTCTTTGTCTGAAACTCTTCAAGCAAAGCAGCCTCTTATTGTGAAGCCATGATGGCAATTCTCCCTCCAATAACCGGGGCATTTCTCTCAAAATTGGTCCCAATTGCATCCAAGCCTTCCCCAAGCCATGCCCCCACACCTGGTCATACCTCGCAACTCATTATTACCCGAAGAACCTTCATTGGCAACAAGCTTCCTTCTCCTAGTCCCTCAGCTATCTATTGCCTTTGGACCTAATGTCCATTCAATGTCATTAACATTTTGTTCCAAACTTTGTTACAGTTAAGCATACTAATGCCTTTGAATTTCTGATTAATTAGCTCCCTGACTTCAATGCAGCAATGAATGAAATGACTGCACCATCCATAAGACAGTGAGGCTCTGTGGTTGGTAAAGGATTACTTAAGGTGGTATGTAAGTGTAAAAAAGAAAGTTGAGGACAGCAGCCTTAAGACATAGGAGCAGACGATTCCCTGGCTAGTCCCTGTAACATCATTTCCACATGACCCCACCAAAGTTAAGTGCCCCAGTTGTATGTATGAATAGATTAAATAAAAGGGATTCTGGTCAATCTTTTTAGATATTTAGACACACATTCAATGTGGTAAAAGGCCCATTCGGCATTTGAGCGCATACCACCCAATTACACCCAATTGACCTACAATTGAGTACCTGGAGGAAGCCCACACAAAGCACAGGAGAACATAAGAACTTCTTACAGACAGTGCTGGATTCAAACGCAGCTGTTACTGCGTAGCTCTAACCATGCCACCCTTTTTTACCCCCAAAAAGATCTTGTTAGAATTAGAGCAGAGGGACACAATTTATCGGTCAGGGGATTATGAGCAGGAGTTGGCTATCTGACTCCTCAAGTCTGCTCCTTCAACATCATGGCTGAACTTTCACATCAGCACCATTTTTCTTCTCTGTGCCCACATACCTCGACCCCGTTGACATCTCGAAATTATCAACCTCTCTTCCGAATGAACTTAACAACTGAATCGCTTTGAATTGACAATTCATCACCCACCTCATGAAGAAATATCTCCTCATTGCAGTCTGAAGCATCTTGTCTTAGTCTGAGACTCTGACCTCTGGTTCACCTACTTTTTAAAATGATTAAGGCTATACACATATCCATAAAAGTTTCTTTTAACCCTTTGGTTTCTAGATGAATTTGGAGTTTTCCACTTTAATTTGATTTTCAACCAGTTAAGCATTGTGTTTTTCTGTTTCACCCACTTTTGTAAACGAAACTTGGCACGGAAAAATAAGTCTTGTCGTTCCAAACACAAGGACCTTGGCAGCAATGTGCCAATCATATCCCAAGCAACTCAAAACAAACAATTACATGTGTGAACTTTTATTCTTTTACTGTTGCATTTTTTTAAAAATTGGTCAAACTTAAAATTGTTTTTATCCTTTATCTGAATTCAATCTTTGTTTCGGTGTTTCGTTGGGATGCACGTACAATCAGATGATAATAAATGAACTTGAACTTGATATAAAATAAATAAATACTGTTTAATAAATTGTAGCACCTCAGAGGGTTTGCATGAGCAGTTCATTCAGTTGTTCAGCATTCTCATTGCTCGCAGGAAGAAGCTGTTTCTCAGCCTGGTGGTTCTGGCTCTAGTATTTGTGTATCTCTTTCCTGATGGGAGGGGCTGAAAGGTGCTGTGTGTAGGGTGGTAGGGGTCCTCAATGAATTTGAAAGCCCTCTTCAAACAACAATCCCAGTAGATCCCATCGATGTGGGGGAGGGAGACTCCAGTGATTTTCTCTGCTGCTTCTATGGTCCTGTACTCTATACTCGACAGCAAATGTACCACACTGCGATGGAGCCTGCCAGGATGCTCTTGATAGAGCTCCTATAGAGGCTGATATGTTGGTGGCTGGTAGTCTGACAAGTGAGGAGATGTGTGACCAGGATAGGTCACTTCTTAAATGGACTTCAAGGAGCTTGGTAGCGGGCTTTTTTTGTGCTTGAATGCCTACATAATCCCAACAGATGCACAAAGGCAACAAGTAGCCACTTTATTTTTCTTTAAAACTGCTCGTTTTGATAAATGAAGCATGCTGTATTTGCCATTGAATAAACTATCAAAATTTACCTGTTCATCTCTTCTTTATTCCTCCTTAAATGTGAATTTTAGCTCTCCACTACCGAGCTATTAATTTGTAGTGGTGCTTGGTTATCCCTGGACCTCCTGAAGTCTACAACCATCTCTTTTGTCTTATTCACATTGATACTCAGATTCGGTATTAACTGTTCCTAATGTTGTCATCATTCAGAATGTAATTAAGGATGGATGTAAAACATTGGTTTGGCAAATGACACTCACATCCTATGAATAAGTAAACAAAAAAAACTATCAAAATCTCACAAAATTAATGGAGGGCCAGAATGTTTATGGATGCACATCACAGAGAGCACTGCAACACAAAAGAATGGAATTAGTGTCTCCAACAGCACCTTCACATTTGGCAAGTATTTTTCATCTAAAATTCTTGATAAGAAACAACTCCCTAGTACAAAGAGGATTCAAAAATTGATGAATGTCCAAAGAACTACAGAGATACAGAATGATTTCCTTTATCCACCTCATCAGCAGTTATTTATTGAACAATTAATCACAAGCTGTGCTTAATATTTTATGTTGCAGGCATCCCAAGCTGAAGTACTTCAGTATTAATACGTTTACACGTGTATCTTGCCGTGAATTATTTTGCTGAGATTGTGTTTTTAAATTATGAACTAAAGCCCATGTTATCATTATGACAGAACAATAATTTTCTGCCCAGCCTGTATGGGAAGTTGTTAGTTACTGCAGCCAAAGGGAACATTTTGAGGAAACCTGTCACTTCCATATATAGGAGAGTCCGAAAATCCAGGCTGCATGTGGACTGGGTCAGTCCAGTTTTTCCAGATTCTCAGGCAGTACTTTTAAAATTCACATTTAAGGAGGAATAAAGAAGAGATGAACAGGTAAATTTTGATAGTTTATTCAATGGCAAATACAGCATGCTTCATTTATCAAAACGAGCAGTTTTAAAGAAAAATAAAGTGGCTACTTGTTGCCTTTGTGCATCTGTTGGGATTATGTAGGCATTCAAGCACAAAAAAAGCCCGCTAAATTTTAAATATTCAAGAGTTTGACAAGTCCAGATTCTCAGGCACTTTGCTATTTTTCTTCTTGTCTTTCAAGCTTGTTTCTTTTTCCCTTAACATAGAAACATAGAAACATAGAAGATAGGAGCAGGAGTAGGTCATTCGGCCCTTCGAGTCTGCTCCGCCATTCAATGAGATCATGGCTGATCTTAAAGTTCAGTACCCCATCCCCGCCTTCTCTCTGTAACCTCTAATTCCCTTATACTGAAGAAATATATCTAATCCCCTCTTAAATATATTCAATGAACCTGCCTCTACTGCCCTCTGTGGCAATGAATTCCACAGATTCACCACCCTCTGGGTAAAGAAATTCCTCCTCATCTTGGTCCTAAAGGGTTTGCCTATTATCCTCGAACCATGGCCCCGGGTTCTGGACTCCCCCCACCATTGGAAACATCCCTTCCGCATCCATTCTGTCCAGTCCTGCCAGAATTTTATACGTCTCTATGAGGTCCCCTCTCAATCTTCTAAACTCCAGGGAGTACAATCCCAATTTGCGCAATCTTTCCTCATAAGTCATTCCTGCCATTCCAGGGATCAGCCTGGTGAATCGCCTCTGCACTCCCTCCATTGCAAGAACATCCTTCCTTAGATAAGGTGACCAAAACTGCACACAATACTCCAGGTGGGGTCTCACCAAGGCTCTGTACAGCTGCAGTAAGGTATCCTTATTCCTATACTCAAATCCTCTTGATATGAAGGCCAACATACCATTTGCCTTTTTAACCACATGCTGTACCTGCATGCTCGCCTTCAGAGACTGATGTACAAGTACCCCTAGGTTTCTCTGCATTTCCCCATCTCCCAATCTATTGCCATTCAAATAGTAATCTGCCCTCCGCTTTGTATTACCAAAGTGGATAACCTCACATTTATCCACATTGTAGTGCATTTGCCATGTATTATTATCCAAATCACACTGGAGCTTCTTGACCCCCCTCTTCAGTGCACACAACCCCTCCTAGCTTAGTGCCGTCTGCAAATTTGGAGATATTACATCCAATCCCCTCATCTAGATCATTAATGTAAATTGTGAACAGCTGGGGCACCCTGTGGCACCCCACTGGTCACCGCCTGCCACTCAGAAAATGAGCCGTTTATCCCAACTCTCTGTCTTCTATCTGCCAGCCAGTTCTCAATCCACATCAATACCTTGCCCCCAATCCCATGAGGCATGCCAGTCATTTATGTGGAACCTTATCGAAGGCCTTTTGGAAGTCCAGGTGCACCACATCCACTGGTTCTCCCCCATCTATTTTACCTGTCACCATCTCAAAGAATTCCAATAGATTTGTCAAGCACGATTTACCTTTTGTAAATCCATGTTGACTCTGGCCGATCCCTTCTCTGCTAGTCATATGTTCCGCTATTACATCCTTAATAATGGATTCCATCATTTTGCCCACTACTGATGTAAGGCTCACCGGCCTATAATTCCTCGCTTTTTCTCTACCCCTCTTTTTAAATAGTGGGGTAACATTAGCTACCCTCCAATCCATGGGTACTGATCCTGAGTCTATTGAGTTCTGGAAAATAATTCTTAAAGCATCTGCTATCTGAATGGCCATTTCCTTAAGTACCCTCGGATGTAGATTATCAGGCCCTTGGGATTTATCTGCCTTCAATCCCATCAATTTCCCCAAGACCATGTCCTTAGAGATACTGATTTCTTTCAGTTCCTCCCTTGCATTAGTCTCTACGTTTCCCAACATCCTTTGGAGGTTATTTGTATCCTCTCTTGTAAAAACAGAACTAAAGTAAGAATTTAATTGGTCTGCCATTTCCTTATTCCCCATTAGATATTCCCCTGATTCTGACTGCAAGGGACCTACTCTGGATTTCACCAATCTTTTCCTCTTGACAACTTTTGCAGTTGGTTTTTATGTTTGCCGCAAGCTTACTTTCGTAATTTATTTTTGCCCTCTTGATTAATCCCTTTGTCCTCCTTTGCTGCATCTTGAACTGTTCCCAGTCTTCGGATTTGGTACTTTTTTGGCCAATTGATATGCTCTCTCTTTGGCCCTAATGCTGTCTCTAATTTCCCCTGTTATCCACAGTTGAGTCACCTTTTTTGGTTTATTTTTATGCCAAACTGGTATAAACGATTTCTGCAATTCTTCCATTAGATCTGTGAATGCTTTCCATTGTCTATCCACCGTCAACCTCCCCCCCCCCACCCCCCCCCCATAAACACCACCCAATCAATCTTACTCAACTCTCTTCTCATACCATCATAATTCCCTTTATTTAAATTCGGGACTTTAGTCTCGGTTTTAATTTCTTCACTCTCCATGTCGAGTGAGAATTCGATCATATTGTGATCGCTCCTACCCAAAGGGCCTTGTACAACCAGATGCTGATTAGCCCCTTTTCATTGCATAATACCCAGTCTTCATTTTTTTTTTAACTTTTACATCTGTTTTTATTTCCAAGATAAACTAAATGAATGGGCGTCTGGATGCTACCAGAATTGTAATGTAAGCAAAGACGATATGCAAACTGTAACGATTTTTCTGCTGACAATTTGTTAAACAGTAAACTACTAGATTTACTGTCTTCATATAAATATCTATGTTTTAAAAAAATCTAATGTATGCACAGCTGTATACATTATTTCTACTCTTGTGTTAAAGACATTTTTCCAATAGAGAACGTCAATAAAATCTACTCCAGAAAAATACAATTCCTAGGATTCCCACCAACCTAATTAACTTCTTTGTTAAATCTATTATTCCTAAGCACCAAAACTCTGTGCTCTACATAGAGTAAGCAGCCTTACAGGAAGTTCTCATTATAGACAATTCCTTACCCAAAGTTACAGTTCCAAAGCTTCCGTAATCCAAGAAGCAACGTCTCATGTTTTGCCTCTGTCATCAGACAACTCACCATTGTACCTCTCTGACACATCACCAACTCCTACTCCACCTGGTGTGTAATTTTGTACCTGTCCAAATTTCAGCCACAACAAGCATCATCTGGAATTCAGGGAAGGCAGCCACTGTGACTATTATTTAAAATGGTAAATAATTTTGAGTTCAGTGTGCCCCTATTGGCACAAATGCCTTTTTTAATTATAAGTAATATTTCATCTGATTTTAAAGTCAAAAATCCTAAAACATTAGCTGTATTGTCTGGTTACAAAAATGTAACATTCCTAATCCTTATAATCTGAGCGATTTGAATAATGACGAGGAATTTGGACTGATCCTTACCATTTCTGGTTTAGGTTCTGTTCCTCGTTGATCCACACCAGTGTCAACCAAAAGAGCACGTTAGAGAGCAAGGGAATTCCCCATATTAGAGCTGCAGATGCTTCACAGCACATCTCCAGAATGATTAACTTACATTGGGAGAATGAAGACGAAGAGGAAGTCATTTTTGAATTGAAAATCCTGACCCAATTTCCCTTCCACAGAGACAGCAGTCCTTGTCCCTTATTCCCGTGACATCTAAAGTGGGCAACCTGTCAATGATCTCAGGGACAGGAATCACCCATCCTTTAGGCATCACACTTAAGTGCCCTGCTCTAAAACTGTTGATGAATCACACCCAGTTGGCATCCTGAAATTCCTACGTTGGAGTCATAGTTTTACAGCGACCACTTAGGACGGAGGAATTTCTTTAACCATAGGTGCTGAATCTGTGGAATCTGTTGCCACAGATGCCAGGTATTTAAGGCAGAGATTGAAAGGTTCTTGATTAGCCAGGGCACCAAAGTTTATGGGGAAAAGGCTAGGCACTGGGGCTGTCAGAAAATGGATCGGTTCATGATTAATTAGCGGGGCAGATTTAAAGGGCTGAACAGCCTATAGCTGCTCCTACTGTATGTCTTATGGTTTTATGGTCTATGGCAACATGTTCTTCTGCTCAACCAAGAAGTCTACTTCAGCTAGGCTTATTTGCCTGTGTTTGGCTAAATCATTCTAGACCTTTCTAATCCATGGCTCCCTGTCTTTTAAACATTTTAATTTCAAATTATACATTTAAATTAGACATGTGGCATGGTTACAGGCTCTTCCAGCCCAATGCCGACCCAATCAACCTACAAGCTCCTGTATGTTTCGAAGGGTGGGAGGTGTGACCAGGGAAAACCCATCAGACACAGGGAGAATGTATGAACACCTTACAGACATTGCAAGATTCAAACCCTGATCAGCGCTGTAATAGCATTGTGGTGACCACTACACTAATCATCCCTACCTTTACCCCTTCCCGCAACAGTTCTCTCCACATCCCCACCAGCCTCTATGTGAAAGGTTGATTGTTCAAGCAGATGATAATAAACTTGAACTTGAAGTTTTATTCCTTTATGAGTTTTAACCTAGATTAACTTTTTTGTTTGATGGAATAAATTATTATTCTTTGGTTTCTACATCATTTTCATTTTAATAAATTATATATGTAAAAATATTGAAGATCTTGTAGAATTGCAGTTTCAAGAATTGATTATTTTGATTGAAAATGGATAATGTAGATAAAGCTGGTGTTTTTATTCTTTACTGAATAAGGCCAAAACACTTGATCCCAATTATATTGTTAACACTTCTTGTCATCGTGGGTCTTCTTCTTTTTCCTTCAAATTTTGTCAATAAGATCATTCATTTTTGTAACTTGAAACAAATTTAACATTGTGTTTGATAGCGACCTGTCAGAGCCATTATTGGAACAAATTCAGAAGCAATAGGGTCTAATGTTTTGGGTTCAATTAAGCAACATTATAATCAGAGTGGAGTGTAACACAAGCATTGCTATAAGCAGTTTATCAATAATTCTATATGCCATGCTAAAAATGTTTTCATATCACTTACATGATGTTTCGAATAATGGTTAGCTCTCCTTTTCTCTTCTAGAGATGCTTTAACAGCATCTCTGATCAATTTTCAAGATGATATAATGTACCCATGATGCAGTTCGCTTCCTTTCATCTTTCTGTCTAATTGATACTTAAAAGCATAATGATTTCACTGGCATAGCTACTCAGCAGAATGAATCGAAGACACTGTTACACTAAGATCCTATTGAAGCTTGTTATCCATTTCATGATATGCATTTAATTAAAGATCAAGAGGGAAAGGGGTTGTCTCCACAGTGATTGAAGAGAGGTGAGCTGGAGAAATAGAACTAGATGATGTTGACGTTGATTTTTTTCCTTACAGAGCTGAGTTTGAAACGAATTTCGTGACACACGCTCATGACAATAAACCTGATCCTGATTCACTTAGAATTGTGACACCTCTCCAGCCCTGACTGCTCTCATTAGCACCCCTTAAAGAAAGGTGCGAAAAATAAACAAATAAATAAATAATAAGTAATTTTCTTCAGCTTTCCTGAAAGTCTCACAAACAAATTAAAAAATATTCTTCTTCCAGACATTACCCTCATCAAGCCAGCAGAAACATTGGACTTGATAAAGCCATGACAGTGAGGGACAATTCCTCACAGCCAATCCTCAGAAGAGGTGCCACTCCCTTCTTATAGCAACATAGAAAGAGGCCATTGGCTCTCAACAGATCTGTGCTTGTTCCTGGGGGTGTGGGGAGCAGGCTCATCAGTCCCATTCCCCTTTCACCAGTTTGCTGCTGCCCTGTGACCTAGTCTCCCTTCTACCCTGCTCTGATTTGTTCCAGTATTAACATGCACTGAGGACAGCTCTTGGCCTGTACTCTTGTGAATTTAGGAGAATGAGGGGGAAATCTCATCGACACATTTCGAATGTTGAAAGGCATAGTCAGAATAGATGTAGAAAGGTTCTTTCCCATAGTAGGAGTATCTAGGACAAGAGGGCACATCTTCAGGATGGAAGGATGTCCACTTGAAGCAGAGACACGGAGGAATTTCTTCAGAAAGAGGACAGTAAATCTGTAGAATTTGTTGCCACAAGCGAAGCCAGATCATTGGGTCTATTTATGACAGAGATTTTAGGCTTTGCAGTGGCGCACATCCTTGTGGCAAACAGGCCCCACTGTACCGCTGCGCCGGCGGGGCAGTGGTGAGAAGATGGCACCACCGGGGGACCTCTATGCCACATGGGTTTTGGCAAGGTGCGCGCCTTGGGCGAGCATGGTGATGTCACCGCTAATGCGGGGGCGGAGCTCACACTGCCCTTAAATGGACGTGCGTGAAGTTTGAATAAATCAGTTAGTTGAAACCACCAACATGGTCATGGTGAGTTTCGATCTGTGTAGCAGCTGCTACAGCTTCTTTATTAGCCAGGGCATCAAGGGTTACAGGGAGAAGGCTGGGTAGTGGGCCTGAGTGGGAAAATAGATCAGTTCATGATTAAACGATGGGCTGAATAGCCCAAATCTGCTCCTATGTTTTAAGGTCTTAGAGGAGTAATTCAGTCATCAACCTATCAAAACATGAGGCTTTATATTTAACTTTTAAAAGTTAGCACGATGACGGGCTATTTTGGCCCACGAGTTTGTGCCATCCAATTTACAACCAATTAACCTACACGTCCAGTGCGTTTCGAACAGTGGGATGAAACTGGAGCACCCAGAGGAAACCCATGCAGACTTGAGAAGAATGTGTGGGATTCAAATCCTGGTCCCAATCACTGGTACACACCAAGGATGTGTGTTTAGCCCACTGCTCTACTCGTTCTGCACCATGACTGTGTGGCCAGGCACAATTCCAATAACATCTACAAGTTTTCCGATGACACCACAGTTATTGGAAGAATCACAAATGGCAATGAGGAAGCGTACAGGAGGGAAATAGATCAGCTTGTTGAATGGTGAAATGACAGCAACCTTGCGCTCAACATCAGCAAAGCCAAGGAGATGATTGTGAACTTCAGGAGGAAGTCAGGGGAATACAAATCAATCCTCATCAAGGGCTCTGTAGTGGAGAGGGTCAAGAACTTCAAATTCATGGATGTCAACATCTCCGAGGACCTGTCCTGGAGCCTCCATGTTTTTGTTTATTTTTTTATTTTTTTATTTTTCACACTATAAACCATATTGATCAAGATACATACATTTCCTTCTTAAATATATACAGTGTCATTTTCTCCCCCCCCCCTTCCCTCCTCCCCTCCCTCCCTCCCTCACCTCCCCTCCCATTTATTTACAGTTCAGAATGTTGATGCCATCACAAAGAAGGCTCAACAGCGGCTATACTTTGTGAGGCATTTGAGGATATTCAGTATGTCACCAAAAACTCTCAAAACTTCTACAAGTGTACCGTGGAGAGCATTCTGACTGGTTACATCATTGTCTGGTATGGAGGTGCCAGCTCTTAGGACATGAATAAATTCCAGAGGGTTGTTAACTCAGCCTGCGACATCACAGACACCAGATTTCACTCCATCGAGGACATCTACTTGAGGCAGTGTCTTAAAAAAGCAGCCTCTGTCCTCAAAGACCCCCATCACCCACGCCATGCCCTCTTCATTCTGCTACCATAGGGAAAAAGGTACAGGACCCAAAAGACGAAAGCATTCAACAGCACAAGGACAGCTTCTTCCCCACTGCCATCAGATTCTTGAATAATCAATGAATCAAAGACACTGCCTTACTTTTTGTGCACTGTTATTTTTATAGTAATGTGTAAGATGGTTATAATATGAATGTTTGCAGTATAATACTGCTGCAATTTCATGACTTGTTCATGACAATAAATTTTGATTCTGATTCGGTAAAGACATTGCATTAACTGCTACGCCAACTGTGAGAATCAACCAAGTGGAGAATTGATAGAAGTAGAAGGAAGAAAGACACAAATAAAATGAGGCACCATTTCCACAGAATGGAGATCTCCAAAAAGGAAGGGCATGAGTTGCAAACTGAGCAAAGGAGTGAGAAGGGATCTGAGGAGGAATTTTTTCACACAATGTATAGTTGGAATCTGGAACTCATAGCCTGGGGAAATGGTGGAGGCGGATATTCCCACAACATTTAATAAGCATCTGGATGAGCACATGAATGGCCAAGCCAGGGAAGGCTATGGACCAAGTGTTGGTAAGTGGGATTCGTATTGATGGGTGTGCTATCCAGCCAAGTCAACCTCCACGTCATATAGCAAGTGGTGCAAGAATTTTTTAAAAGTGTTCCGATAAAATAGAAGAGTCAGGGAGGAATGGGGGGCCTGTTTCTGCATTGTAGAACTCAATGCCTTGCATCTTGAAGATGTGAGAAGAAACTAGAGTACCTGGAGGAAATCAGTTTAGTCACGAGAAAATGAACAAACTCCAGACACATGGATGCTGAGGTCAGAATTGAATCAGGTTTCCAGAGCTTGGAGACAGCAGCACAAACTGCCGCTGCCATGCCATCCCTGTTTTCCCATAGTTCCTATTCAATTCACTTTTGAAAAGCATGACTGATTCTGCACTCAATCCCTTTACAGGCAAGGAGATCAGGTCATAAATACATTCTGCCAAAAACTATTTTTCTTCATTACCGTCCTATACTGTATCTTTTCCCCCCAACCTTAAAATTGTTTTCTTAATTCTTGGGACAGATTCCTTTCCTTTACCCAGTCTCTTTTAAAAAAAAATTAGACATACAGCAAGGTAACATTTCAGCCCATGAGTCTATCCCATCCAATTTATACCCAATGAACCTACACCACCGGTACATTTCAGATGGTGGGAGGAAACCGGAGCCACTGGGAAAAACCCAAGCAGACATGGAGAGAATGTACAAACTCCTTACAGACAGCACAGGATTCAAATCCCGTTCCCAATCGCTGGTGCTGTTAAGGCGTTGCGCCAACCGCTACATCACGGCTAGCCTGTGTGCATCTTTATCCAATCTTTCTTCCACCTTCTATGCTTAAAGAACAACCTCAGCCAGCTCCCTTGTCAAATCTAACAGTTGAAATACAGCAACAATCAGCCCTTTGTCTCTTGCTCTCCAATCCGAATTTATGGCTGTAAAAATGCCCAAAAAGCTGTTGTAAAAACCCTGCTGATTAATTCGAGTTCTTTAGTGAGGAGGATGGGTCTCCTTAATCGGCCTAATTAACCTACAACCCCCGTACATTTTGAAGGGTGGGAGGAAACCGAAACATCCAGAGGAAACCCATGTAGATACAGCGAGAACATCCAAACTCCATATAGACAGCACCTGATTCGAACCAGGGTTGCGGGCACTGTAATAGCATTGCTTTAACCATTACACTAACCAGGCCGCCCCGATGCTAGCAGTATCGCCCCGTGAGCAGAATTTTTATCTATCTCTAAAAGTTGTTAAATAGATAGCAAGCTAACTTCTTGATCTGTTACTATCCTTCTGGTGAAGTTCTGTTGGGAGAGGGAGTTCAAGATTCTCTAATGAAATATTACATGAAATTGCCTTTAGTCTGCTGTAAGGCAGACAAAGAGCTACCATTAGTGTTGCCTGGCACCCCTTACAGTAGGAGAAAGAGGAAGAAAAGAGTGTCCCTTCAGACTCACTGAGTGTCCATGGATTGGCCTCCAGCGTGTCCGCAGCCATAAAGACCCCTGTTCTATCTGTTGGCAACCCAAACTCCACATCCAAACCACAATACAATCAGGAAGCCTTCAGGGCTTTGGGAGCTTGGTCCCCATGAACCAATCTCCTGCAGCCTGTGTGGGTCCTTCAATCATGTCGCCTACAGCCCATCAGTCGCCAACAGCCTGTTTTGGTCCTTCAGCCACTGAGCCCCTCGTTGGTCCGCGATGGTGGACAAGCATTCATAACCAGTGACAGCAAAGGAACGGTGATGCCTTTCCAGGTCAGAGTGGTGTGTGAATAGGTTGGCTGGCTACCTGCCTGTTCCGTCCGCTGCTGTTATCTTTCTTTGTGGTAGAGGTTGTGGCTTAGGGATTTGCTGTCAGAATAACCTCATCAAGTAACTGTATTTAAATATTCAGTGTGCATTAGGCTTTCAAAGGAAATTGTTCACCAACTATCCATTTGTCAGCTTGAGTGAGCAAATTGAAATCATTCAGTTCCACAATACACTAAGTCTTTTGCATTGTTATCTGAGTGACTTATCTCTCATTGCAAAGCAAATGATTTTCCTGACAATATTGCTTCTGAGCTGAAAGAGGAACTCCCAGTGTGAGCAAAATAGAAATTGATGCCCAGGAAGCCTGTGTGAAGCTGCAGACCAGCAGATGCTGGTGCCAGGGTAGGAGCGGAAACTTCATTCATAATTATTGCAAGTCCATTATATGCAAGTGTGGAATTAGACCATTCAGTCCATCAGTCTACTGTGCCATTCCATTATGGCTGATTTACTATGTTTTCAACCCCATTCTCCTGCCTTCTCCCCTTGATTCCTTCTCCATTCAAGCACCTATCCACCTCCCTCTTAGATATAGCCAATGAACTCCGCAGCACTGAATTCCCCAGATTCGCCTCTGGGTAAAGAATTTCCTCCTCATCTCTGTTCTAAAGGGACATTTTTGTATTCTAAAGTTGTGCCCTCTGGTTCCAGTCTCTTCCACCACAGCACATTTTAAGGGGGGAGGGGAATGGGGGGGGAATCATAAAATAATTTACGTGGTTGGTAGGAGAGAAGTTTGGAAGAAACTAAACTTGGCTGCTCCACAGGGAAGGGGGCCCTTAATCTTTCAGCAAAGTCCAAAAGGGGCCATAACTAATAAAGGTTGAGAATGGTTGCTCTCGAGCAATGGAGGCTGAGGGGAGACCTTATAGAGGTTGCCACAATTATGAAGGGCATGGAAAAAGTAAATGTTCACAAACTCTTCCTCAGGGTAGAACTAAAGAGCGTATGTTTATGATGAGAGGGAAGAGATTGAAGAGGAGCAATATTTTCTCTTAGACGTTGGTCCGTGTCTGGAATGAACTGTTAGAGAAAGCTATAAAAATGCCACAATTAGTACATTCAGAAGACATTTGGAGAGATACATGGAGGGGAAGGACTTTGGAGGATTATGAACCAAATGAAGGGACTCTTTACTGCCCAGCATCCAATTTGGTCGGCATAGCCAACTTGGACTGCAGGGCCTCTTCTCTCCAGAATTGCTCTGTGACTCCATGATGCTTTAGCCTTCATCATACTAAACCAAGGATATATAATGGGGAATATCCCAGGGAGCAGGAATGCAGATCTTCATTGCCCACAGAGATCAAGTTCCCAGTCCAATTATCCTCATTTCCTACCACAATGCCTCTTGATATGCCCCAGATGGCCAACTTCAGATCCTAGCTGTGATGTTTTTATGTTCAATATAGCTTCATTTTCAAAGCTGCATTGGACTTTTCCAGCAAACCCTCATTTAGTAGTCTTTTGGAAGTAACCAAGGCCAAACAGAGATACATCAGATTCAGATTTTACTTGAACATTTTTTAAAATTTAGACATACAGCACAGTAACAGGCCATTTTGGCCCACGAGCCCATGCTGCCCAATGACACCAAATTAACCTACAACCCTGGTACATTTTGAACAGTGGGAGGAAACCAAAGCCCCTGAGGAAAACCCACACAGACACAAGGAGAACGCATCAACTTTTTACAGATGGCATGGGATTCAAACCCATGTCCTGATCGCTGACACTGTGACAACATTGCGTTAACTACAACGCCAGCTGTGCCGCCCTAATATCATAGCTTAAAAATACTTTGGGAAGAACCTATAATAATATGCTCATGTCCTCAACTATTTTAGTACATCTGTGTTTTAATTTTCTCTCCCACCTGCATGGAAATATATTTTTAATCACAGATTATCTAAATGAATACCAATGCAGTTGTTCACCAAATCATCATTTTCTTTATTTATTGTGGTTTTTATACTCTTATTTTTACAAATTTTAATTTATCAATAAAATTCTTCAGGCTCTCTAAAGTATAACACTGCCTCTTGTGGACAGCATTCTCTTCAATAACAGTTGTTACCGTAGTGGTTGGGAACAGTGTGCCATTTTCTATTCAAGAAGCTATTTATGAGCCTATCTCTCCGAGACGGAGAGTCAGCAAGGCATTTTAGATCAAGACAAATAGGCCTAGACTGATACGCCAAGACCATTTCATAATACTGTACAGAATTTAATTTACTTTCTTGGATGAGCATAGCTTCCTTATAGATTTCTGGCATAATGTGCGGACATGAACAGTGACAGCCAATGGTTCTGCAGATCAGAGATGAGTGCAATCAATAGGCAAACTCTGACCTGATCATCTCAGGCCTCACTCAGCACCGGTCAGTTCCAATCCAAAAATCTATAATGAACCACAGATTTGAGGAGAAGTGCACTTTCAGGATACTCTTCACTGAGGTGATTATCATCACTCCCCAGTCTTATCTCCCTCCTCCTGCTTCCTCAAGCTCCATCCATTACCGTGTACACAATCAAGTGTGGCCTGATGGAATAAGCATCTAATCAGCTTCAACACCAACAGTCCTGCCGACTGCCAATGCTGTAAACAATCTGATGGCGTAAAAAGTGATCAGCCCTTTGCTTTTACCTGTTAATACGCGCAAGCCCTATTTTCCCTCTGAACCGGGAGATACGTCCATTTGAAGATGTTACTGAGAGAAGTCAGTGTCGTTGTCTTTGCCCCAAGGAGATTATTTTGGTGAACAGGCGAAATCAGGTGCTAAATGGGTGCCAAGCTGTTACTGAGGGGCCGGGACCATGCAACAGGAATCTGAGGTTGAAGAGAAAAATAAAAACTGCCGATGCAAGAACCTCGAGCAGGCAATAGGCTGCAGGAGGAATTCAGTAGGCCGGGTAGCATCTGCAGGGAGAAACAGTCAGCCAAAATTTGGACTGGGACCCTTTATTGAGACAATCAACACATTCTTTGGCTTGGCTTCGCGGACGAAGATTTATGGAAGGGTATGTCCATGTCTGCTGCAGGCTCGTTGGTGACTGACAAGTCCGATGCGGGACAGGCAGGCACAGTTCCAAGGGAAAATTGGTTGGTTGGGGTTGGGTGTTGGGTTTTTCCTCCTTTGTCTTTTGTCAGTGAGGTGGGCTCTGCGGTCTTCTTCAAAGGAGGTTGCTGCCCGCCGAACTGTGAGGCGCCAAGATTCACGGTTGGACACAAAAGAGGAGGATGGCTGTGGTTGGTGGAGTTACTGAATCAAAGGTTAGGGGGAGAAGGCCGGGCGGGCAGTGGGGCTGAGTGGAAAAATGGACCAGCTCATGATTAAATGGCGGGGTGGACTCGATGAGCTGAATAGCCTATTTCAGCTCCGATGTTTATGGTCAATCATCCCAATCCCAGCATATCATTACAGCCCTTCCAGCCCATGAGCCCGTGGCACCCAAATACCCCTACACCCGATACCTTTTGGAGGGTGGGACGAAACCAGAGCACCTGGAGGAAAGCCTCGCAGACACGGGGAAGAATGTACAAACTCCATACAGACAGTGCAGGATTCGGAGTATTAGATCATAATGTCGATGTCAGGAAACACACAAGTCTGCAGATGCTGCGATTGTAGTAAGAAGACGCAGAAATGCTGGAGGATCTCGGCAGATCCCGCAGGAGATAAAGATATATAACCAACACTTCGGGCCTGAGCGCTTCTTCAAGGAAGTAAGAGTGCCTAAAAACATATCTGAGCGCAGTAATTTGGGGAGGATCTCAACACAGTATCTTGTCATCTTGGACAGTGATCTGAAAGGAGGCATCTCACGCCATCTCCGACATGCTTCTCCAAATTGCACAAATCCTGCCTCTTCTTTCCCAATCTAGTAATCAGTGATGTCACTAGGGTTGGTGTCGCCCACTGCGGTAACTCATCATGTCACCACCACCCCCCCCTTCCCACCTCCATCCTCATGGACCTCCTCCAGTACCAGGCCATACAGAATCCTTAGTAATTTTTTTTTGTACTAATGTCACTCATCAATTGTAATTCCCATATATCACTGATGTAACGGCAATAGTAGTGAGATAAACGACTAGCAAAATTAAAATTACACCCTTAAATTACAATATCATACCTAAATGTATATATTTCTATATAGTTGTAAAAATATAGAATAATACGTGATAAATATAGTTGCAAATTGCTTAAATGTAATATTCCTTTGATTTTATGAATACTAACAACAAAAATGCTTTGTAAAATCTTTCTACATTTGTAGAGCTCGTCGAAAGAACCAAAGACTTGTTGATCCAAACCAAGGCTTTTATTAGTAAAAGACAGGAGCTCTTCACAGGTGGCCGACCAGTCCGGAATGATCCGACCTGGCTAGGGACACAACCCTTTAAGGCCCAGACAGTAGGCGTGGCTTAGCTCTCAGCCAATCGCTGTAAGCACAGTCTAGATACTGTAACTATATACACTATATACATTGGTGATAGGTCTATACGATCACAACATTGAATTACAACATTAATAGTAAACTGAGTGGGTCTTTTTTGATTTTTCTCCTCTTCCTTTAATTACTACTTCACTCTCAGAAAAGTTACTGATAAGTATTCACAAGTACCAATGAGCACAAGATGGTAGCTAAAGCATCAGAAAGTTTGACAAAAGCAGCAATGAAAACAACAACATCTGCTTGTCACGCATGCAGACAAAAACCATGTGATTCGAAATGTAATTTTAATTGGGTAATAATGAAAGTTCCAACCAGAGCACATTAGAAGGTTCATAAAGTAAATTATGATCGAGTTTTAGCCTATTAGGCATATTGATACATATAAGCTGGGCTTACAAAAATGTTTTTGTTGTTATAGCTAACTACAGGGATACTTTTGTAAAAGATAATAAATTTCTGCGAAACACTGCACACAAAATTCGTACACAGTAATTTTGGAGTCACCCTCTCCGATGGTGTCACCCGGTGTGGTCCGTACCCTCCCCCCCAACCTATCTAGTGATGCCAGTACTACCCATGAGACATAAGGGCTAGGAATTCCTCCGGCTTTCATTGATTTAGTTGGTCAACCAGGGCAACATTTTTGGGATGAGTGTGCCTCAGCTGAGATATGATGGAATCCAGTTCCTGCTCCAACCTTTGCTTCTTGTGTTCCTATAATACTCACCTTCAATGTGAAGTAGACCATTTTACAAGTTCCAATTTTTTTAACTCAATGGGGGAACAGAGAAAACTATGTAAAGGCTGTCAATTTGCCCCAGTCCGAGCTTGGTCAACTTGCATTGACAGGAGCATTGCATAAAATTGCACTGGCAATTTCTGGGACGTTATACTGTGCAGTCAATTTTTTTAATGAAGTTAAGAATTGTTTAGGTTAACCTGTGATTCTACAATTTTCTCCAGCACCCTGCCTTAACCTTGAGTAATTGGGTTCCTTAACTTGACTATCTTGTCATCCAGTGCTGAGAATGTTGGTTGAGGGTGGAAATGGACTCAGCTGTTCTGTCCTCACAGTCTGAAAATCATCACCAGGCTTTTAACCTGATAATGAAAGACAAACAACCACATACATGTATAGTGAGTGAAGATCTTCATCGAAAAGTTTAAAAAATATAGCGTACGTGTACTTTCTAGAGTCAGTGAAATTGGCCATAACCTTTTCAATTGCTTTTGTTGTTTTTAAAAAGAAACACACAGCTGCAGCATTCCAAGAAGTTGTTCCTAATTTCATGGAACACAGCCTGTGTAAAAAGATCGGAATGGGAATAACAATTTATTCCTGTTATGACATTTTACCTCCTTGACCCCTAGTTATTTTCACAGATCGCCTGCAGTCTAAACTGAACTACTGGTGAATGACGGGCTAATGAATAGGATGTCCAGCCTCCTTAAATACTGTACTTCAGGTATTCTGCATAAACCCGTGGTGTGATACAGATATTTGGAGTTTTGGTTGTTCCTGTGTGAACGGCCACTCCCGGAAGGGAGGGAAACACTTCAGAATGGAAAAATCATGCAAGTTTTATGTAAAAAAACATAAATGAGTTCCTTTCACTTCTCTATTTTCTTTTGTTCTTTCACACCAATCCAAAACCCACCTATAGCACTGATGAAAAAAAAAGATGACCCAGGAAGTACTTATGATCATTTAGACAAATGGGGTTTGGAAAAGTTAGTCGTAAACCACAAAGCAGAGAGATAAAGTTATGCTGGTTCAGTTCATTCTGTGTGAATGGAACCAGACCCATGTTTTGGGGGCATGAAGAAGGGGTAACACCTACCACAGAAATTGCCACAGTGGTCTACCAGCATACTAAAGACAATAAGACCCAAAGACCATTAGACATAGGAGCAGAAATAAATAATTCAGCCCATCATCTGCCCTGCCATTCAATCATGAGCTGATCCATTTTCCACTCAGCCCCACTGCCCGGCCTTCTTCACATAACCTTTTATCCCCTGGCTAATCAAGAACCTATCAACCCCTTCTTAAATATACCCAACAACCTGGTCTCCACAACTGCCGGTGGCAACAAATTTTAAACATTTTCCACCCTCTGACTAAAGAAATTTCTCGGCATCTCTATTCTAACTGGAGTCCCTTCAATCCTGAAATTGTGCCCTCTTTTCCTCGATTCTCCCATCATGGGAAACAACCTACTCTGCCCTTGCCTTTCAACGTTCAGAATATTTCAATGAGATTTCCTGACCCCCCCCACCATTCTCCTAAATCCAAATGAGTAAAGGCCAAGAACTTTCTACATCAGCCTCATTCACAGACGACCAATCCAGAGAATTAGATGAATTGAAGCTGATGTTTAATAGGCTGTGAAATATTTCTTTATCTCCCTTCATCCTTCATTCCTTCATGATATCGAGTGACAAATTAGAAAACTGCTTTGTGTTGTGCTCAACCACATTGTATGCCCATTTTTACAGCATTGCCGGCTTCCTATTCCCAATTGATTTACTCCTCCTGATGTCAAGTGTTCCCATGGTTACGAGTCTTGGTTAGAAATTCTCCACCTCCTGTTTTTATTGACCAGGAATTCTGGTTGCTCCTTTATACCTTTTGAAGATCCCTGGAGCCTCAGCAATGTGTTCTAACATGGCCCAAGAAAGATATTTATAATTAGCAGCACTCAGCTCAACAAAACAACATGCATTCACACCAAGTTGGTTCATGTATGACAAAGATATTTTTGCCATCAAAGCCATTAAGTTGGAAATGAATTTTCAACCCTCAAATACAAGTATGTTTCCCCAAAAGAGGCATTAATCCTGTCATTAAATTTGCACCAGTGCATGATAACATTGAGACCATTGGTCTTCTTGAAGAGCATTAATAAGTCGGGAGATGTGTGTTGGCAGATTGTAAATGTTCTTGGTCATCTTCTATTCTCCCGCAATTCTTGGCAGACACTTCACAGTCCTGCTGTGATGTAAAGAAATGGTCAACGTGGAATTAGGCCATTTAACCCATCAAATCATGGCTGATTTGCTATCCTTTTTTAAATCCATTCTCCTGCCTTCTCCCCATAACCCTTGATTCCCTCCCTGATGAAGAACCTGTCTGCCTCCCTCTTAAATCTACACAATAACTTGGCCTCCACAGCCATCTGTGGCGATGAATTCCACAGATTCACCACCCTTTGGCTAAAGAAATTCTGCCTCATCATTCGTATATACACAGGTGCACATATATAATGCATGCATACACACATACACACTCTCTCTCTCTCTCTCGCTGGAGTAGTCAACTCAGAACAGGACAACAGCAGCCAGTTGACCAATGGGGAACATTGAGGTTTGCAGCATGTTTGCATCCAAGCCTTTTCGCCAGACCCCATCTCCTCTCTTTCCACAGCTCCTTCTGTCTTATAGAACCAGCTGTTTCAAGCCTGCCCCTCTTGCCCTCTCCCTCTCCATGCCATATGCCGGTGTCCTCGACATTACAAATACAGACACACAGTAATATCAGTCACAGCAGCTGCAGATGCACTTTAATTGATTTCCTTCGCTGATCAAGCCTTGAGGTAGAAACAACTGTGAGCGAGAGTTAAAAATTATCAACTTAACTTATTTTGTTTTATATGATATATTTTTGTAAGTGTTTTTGCCATTGTGGTTCTTTCAAAATGTATTCCTATTTTTAACCACTCGCAGATTGATGAATAGACGTACTCTCAGGGCCCTATCTAACTAGTTACAGTATATGTTTCATTCACTGGCTTTGCTAATTAGTCTTAATTGAATCTAAAGAATGTCTCTTTGTTAGCTGCTATCTTCATTTTCATGTGTACTGTTCAACCTTTTATTGGCAATAATTGGTCACATTTCTTTTCCACATAAGCTACCCCATGGGTTCCTCCTGCCCAGCCAGACTGCCTGATGGCTCAGAGCAAGCTTTAAATGGCCTTTCAGGGAGCCAACGGTGTTTTATTCAAAATCCTGTGACTGCAGGTTCTGGGCCTGAGATGGTGGTGCCCGTGGTCAGCAGCGGTCACGAGGGGTTGCAGATTCTGGAGGAGCAGAGGACTAGCGCAGGGCACCAGCATGGGGAGAACAACCCCGGTGTGGAGAAACAGAGGAGACGACCCCCAAGGCCACAGTGACCACGGTGGCAGACCAGCGAGGGGCTCGGCGACTGAAGGACACGCATAGGCGATGAGCCGTTGGTGACTTGTTGGCTGTTAGCAGCTTCAGGTCAAAGGACAAACCAGGCCACGAGCCGCTGGAGACTGGCTCGTGAGAACCAAGTATCGGAACTAGGATTCGAGAGGGTGCTGAAGGCAATGAGGGCTCTCGAAGGGCCTTGGCACCGAAGGCGACCTCATCATGTTGGAGGTTTGGATCTGGGCTCGGGTCACTGACAGTTTAAATCGAACTGAAGGATGCAGAGGCCGTGTGAGTGCTGGAACTGAATCCACGGACACTCAGTGATTCTAGGGGGACTCTCTTTTAATTCTCTTTCCCTGGCTGTCAGGGGTGCCTGGCAATGCTAATAGCAAATTTTTGTCTGTTTTATGGCAGACTAAAGGCAATTTCATTTAATATTACAATTCTGGTTTTTTTTACATGGCAATAAATAGTATCTGATCTGATTCAATAAATATTTTAATTGCTTAAATGAGGAACCCAAAACCTCTCCCAATACTCCAAATGAGGTCCCATCAGTGGCTTATAAAGCCTCCACATCATATCCCTGGTCATATTCTATTCCTCTTGGAATGAATGCCAGTGTTGTATTTTCCCTTGGATCAGGACAAGTTGTTGGTGACAGTTACGCCTGAAAGCACTGCACTTCACCAGTATTAATACAGAAGAAAGTGTCTGCCCCATCCCACTTCCTGAAGTCTTTGAGGAAACTTTACTTCGAGGAATCATCATTATTCTCAATCAATAGTTTCAGTAGATATTCTGAAGTGCATGCAAAAATGTTTACTGTTGTCTTCTTGCTGTTTCAAAACTGTAAAATATTAGCCAATGTGGATCATTATGTGACTGCTTCTATTTGTTCAGCTTTTTTATTTTTGTAATTTGGAGATAATCTGTACAACACAATTAAGATCAGAATTCAGGAAGAGAGTCAATGGAAAAGACGAACGCCTCTCAACAACTAACACCTCAGAGTATCTACTAAAACTACTGAGATCAATGATAATTCCTCAAAGTTTCCACAAGACTTCAGGAAGTGGGATGGGGCAGACGCTTTCTTCTGTATTAATACTGGTGAAGTGCAGTGCTTTCAGGCGTAACTGTCACCAACAACTTGTCCTGATCCAAGGGAAAATACAACACTGGCATTCATTCCAAGAGGAATAGAATATGACCAGGGGTGTGATATCGAGGCTTTATAAGGCACTGGCCCACACCCCTGTAAGAAAAAGCCTTGTTTTCTTTTCACCTCATGTAATATTTTTTTACATTTTGTTATGTAGTCAGTAGGAGAGACATACAGAAGAAACCAAAACTTGGCTGCATCACAGGGAAGGGGGCTCATAAAACTTGAGCAGAGTCCTGGGGGGGACAATGGCTGAGATAAGGTTGAGAATGGCTGCTTGAATACCCTGTGGTAAACCCTGTGATACAGTGATCTATGTAAAACACAGTATCAATTATATCTGTTATCATACAATGTGCACGCTTTCCCTCCATACAAGACAATACGAACATTATGCTCTGAATAAATAAAAATAAATAGTGTTCAATTTGGACACTTTTCCTCAGGATGTCTTCTGTACAATAGACAATAGACAATAGGAGCTGGAGTAGGCCCTTCGGCCCGTCGAGCCAGCACCGCCATTTTATAGATCATGGCTGATCACTACCATCAGTACCCCTTTCCAGCCTTATCCCCATAACCCTTAACTCCTTTTTTTTTAAATTTTTTATTTTTCACACCATAAATCACAATAGCCATGATATACACTTTTTCTTTTTCACACATTTACAGTGACTTTTTCTCCCCCCCACCTCCCTCCTCCCAAGCCACCCCCCCACCCCCCCCCTCATCCATTTTAGGTATACAATCTAGGTTGCATTAATTCAGTCAGACAATGTTGTCATTCAACAAAAATACACCAGAAATTCTACAGAGTCCATTCTTTTCTTTCCTTCTCCTTCCATCAACTTAGGTAATGTTTGTCCCCGGTAGGTTTTCGCTATTGTATTTAATGTAAGGCTCCCATACTTGTTTGAATATTATCGCGAATGAACCTCACACCAGAAAAATAAGGTTGCTTTGTTTTACACATTGTACAAAATGTGTGACACTGGATATGAGCCAGAATCACCAGGCTGAGAAACGACTTCTTCCCATAGGCAGTGAGACTGCTAAACGATGAATTAACTGATCACACGAACCCTACGAGATTCTTCGATATATTAAACAAAATTTGTTTACTTTTATATACGTAATGATTGTTATGTCTGGATATGTGCTTGCATATTTTTGCATTGAGGACTGGAGAACACTGTTTCATCGGGTTGTACGAGTACAATCGAATGATAATAAATGAACTTGAACTTGATATAATCTGTTCACTTGTGCACAGTGTTTAATCTGTGTAATTTGTTACATGCAAGGCATGAAGTGTTGCATTGAGGGTTATAAAATGTATGATTTCTATACCATTTATTTACATGGTTCAATGTGTTCATTGCGTTATACTCAGTATGTACTAACATGAATTATGTGTATTATAGTGTGGTTACTAATACAATAAACACATGATAACCTGCTCATCTCACTCATTCCCACCTCTTATTTGAAAACCATAAACTCTCCCCCCACTTTGAGGAAGGGTCATTGATCTGAGACATTACCTGGTTTCTCCTTCCACAGGTGTTGCTTGACTGCCTGAGTTCTTCCACTGTTTTCAGATTTCGAGTTTCGGATTCCAGCATCTGCAGTATTATATATTTCTAAATCTACATGCTGTATTGCAGTCAGAGTATAGAGTATATCCTGCGTTAAACACCAGGTTATGGCTTATGTATGATGGGCAGTGGAGTGTTTCAGTCATGGAGGTGGATGGGATGAAATGGAACTTTCTGGAAATCAAATCACCAACAGTGTAACCCATCATTTTATTTTGCATTAAATGTCTGTAAGCCGAAGGGAAAGTTGAAATCATGAACAAATGAAATCAAAGATTGGAGCAAATGCATAAGCAGGAATAACATTGCTGAATGCTTGGAGGAGTAGACGGGTCACACACCAACAGCTTAGAGGAGAAGGGAATCAATACATCAAAAGCAGCTCTGAATTATCACTCGGAAGCAAATCTGGCTGGAGAGTGACCCAGAGAAAGTGTGCAGTGCGCACTTTCCTCGTTTTTGGCTGCATCCTGCAGTTTGTCCCCTCCTGACCCCAGCCCACACCTCCACCTTCAGGTTACTTAAATCCTGCAATTGACACCGCGTTGGCAGTTTACTGCACGAAAGATATAGGAAATAAACCACCTCTAAAGAATTCTGACGCCGTGAATCATGTTACAGAAATGCAGTGCCACAGGAAATCAATGTAGATTGGAACCCCATTAAACTGTAATGCTACAATTAGAAGTGTGCAGACCAACAACCTTTTATCCTAAGTAGATAATGCTTACATCTACTCTTCAGCCAGCTTGGAAATGCACCACTAGCATATTCTAATTATTTTTAACCTTTCAGATTTCACAGATTACTGGAATTTACAGCATCAGGCAGGTCACTAGGTGTACATGATAGACAGGACACAAAAAGAGCATTGAGAGAAACACATTCCGGCAACTGAGAATGTACAGTATTGACAGTTTAGCTCAATATCGTTTGAGTATGATATTACATTAGCAAATGATCGATCAGTCTGGTTGAGTCCAAACACCAATTTATATTGCCTCCATTGGCACAGGCCTAGTAACCGACCAGCAGTAAAGTAAGCGACGGTTATTATCCCTACCATCTGTGCCGTGAGGATCTTTTCTCCCATTTTCTGTCAAAGCTGCCAACTTCTGTCCATCTTAAATTGAGCCTGGCCTGGAACTTGAATCAAAAGGTAAAATTAATTTTGCTCATTCCCACATTTACATTATCTCAATTAATGGCAGTGAGTAGACGAGAGGCAGGCAGAGTGGAATGGTCCAATTGAGTGGGTATCATATACCAAGGTATCATAGTATTGTGACATTCAAAACCTGCAACAGTCATCCTGGCTGTCTATTTTACAGTGGTATTTATGAAAATCCATATTCATAACTATCGAGTTAGATCCACATGAGTTCTGTCTTTTTGTGAAACAAGAGACTAATATTTGATAGTTTTAGTGATCAGGTCAAATGCTTTCTGCACCGTTTAAATGCCAATATTAGATGAGGGTATTTAATCAAGGCTTTGACTGGGATGCTGGACTATCTCAGTTGGGATGGCCTCTGTGAATATTTGTTTGGAGGCTGTTCCTTCCAGAACCCCACTCAAAAATAGTGTGAAGTTGAAATTTAAATGGAAGAATGGTAGGATTTATTCCTGTGATTCCCTTCGTAGAGAAATTAATAAATATTTTTTTGAGTGTAAAACATTGCTAACATATAACATGCTATTACAATATTCCTGTCAGAAAATTAAATTCCCATGAAGGGTGAGAATATTTATAAAAATTAGATATGGTTGGTGTTTAATGATGCAGCTTTCCAAAGGTTGTACAGGTACAGTACGTTGTTTTAGACATACAGCACGGTTACAGGTCCTTCCAGCCCATGAGCCTTATTCTGCCCAAATACCTTGATTAACCTACAACCCCCACATATTTTGAAAGGAGGGAGGAAACCAGAGCATCCAGAGGAAACCCACACAGACATGGAGAAAACATATATTTCATTATGAACTTGAGGAGATTTGGTATTATCGCCAAAGACACTTGAAAATTTACACAGGTGTACCGTGGAAACCATTTTGATCAGTTGCACCACTGTCTGGTATGGAGGTGACAATGCACAGGACAGGAAAGGGCTACAGAGAGTTGTGAACTCAGCCACCGCCATCATGGATATTAGTCTTCACTCCATTGAGGGCATCTACAAGAGGCTGTGTCTCAAGAAAGCAGCCTCCATCAAGAAGGACCCCTTCCACCTAGGTCATGCCCTCTTCCCATTGCTACCATCAGGAAGGAGATACAGGAACCTAAAGACGAGTGCGCCCAATGGTACAAAAATGGCTTCTTTCCCTCTGCCATCAGATTTCTGAATGGACAATGAACCACAGACACAACCTTGCTTTTTTTGAACTAATTTATTAATGTTTAAGTAGTGTATTTATGGAAATGTAATTTATACCCATTTTTGTACTTGCAATTCATAATCCTACAACAAATTTTTTGACACATGTTCATGACAATAAATCGAATTCATATTCTTAAATGGACTGAGCTGGGGAGAACTTTATGAGCCAAAAATAGTGTCTGGTGAGGAATGAGTTTCTTTAGCACTATAAAATTCTATTTGATATGCATGACTACAAAATTTCTGATTTGATTTTCTAATGCAAAGTTCTGCCACAGGTAGGTTTGTGATGTAAATATTCTACATTTTTGAGAAATCAAGTTTTTAAGTCATAATGCATCCTTTGAAGAGCAGAGCTAGATTTAAACCTGTAGTTTACTCTTGCCGCTAATTCTGCAGCGCCAGTGCATCGAAAGCATGGTTTTAAATCCACAGTGTTGTGCAACACAATCAGGATTAAAGATTAGTGGTTTAAAAATCAATGGCTCAAACTCAGGATTGTGATGTGGCATTCAACATCGGTGATCTCCTCAAAGGCCCGTCACCAAACAATTGCCAGTCAGATCATGACTTGATGTTTAACCCCTCATAATCAGAATCAGGTTTGTTGTTATGAACAAGTGTCATGAAATTTAAATTTAGACATACTGCATGGTAAGAGGCCTTTCCAGCACATGAGCCCGTGCCACCCAAACGTCCCAATTAACCTACAACCCCCATTAGTTTTGAAAGGTTGGAAGATACCATGCTGTAGATTTGAATTTAAATTTATAATCTTAAAAATTTCTGTTTTGTTTCAATTGTAACTTGAGTCAAGTTTAAACAGAGGTAAATTTTATATATCCATTCCTGAAACTCTGTTCAATTTCATTTTTCAGTATTTTGTGAAAGTGTTTTTCTTATTTTTAATTTTGAAAATCTCCAACCAGTATTTAAGATCAAATGAGAAACTGACTTGGGAAATAGAGAGGAGATGTTTTCTTATGTACATCAGTGATGGTGAAGGGCATTGCTTGTAGGAGTACACGTCACCAACAATCCGCACTAGTCCAACCACGGTGATGTCATAATCCAGAAAGCACAGCAAAATAATCTACTTTCTCAGAAACCTGGCACAATTCAACATGCCATCGAGATCTCTTATCAACCTTTCCAGTTGTACCATAGAAAATATGCCGTCTGCATTGATCACAGCTTGGGTCGGGAACTGCTCGACCCAAGGCTACCAGAAACTGCAGAGAGTTGTAAATGCAGTTCAGGCATCACCTAAGCCAACCCCATCTATATTAGTTCTCAATATCTCCAGATTAAAAGTTAAAATCACAATGCTGGAAAACTCAGCAGGTCAAACAATATATTTTATAGGGCAAAGATAAAGATAGATAGCCATCATTTTTGGCTTCAGCCCTTCATTAAGCCCAAGATTAACACTGTACTTTTCTCGTTAGCCTACCCCCCACCCCTCTCCTTTCCTCAAGCTCTCTCTCTCTCTCCTCCTTTTCACAGTCATCTTTCCTCCATATCTGCATTCAAAAACCCCCCATTTAATTCTCACCTTTCCTCTCCTGTCCTTCTATCCATGTCCAATTGTCATCTTTTATCTGTTGGCCTGTGCTCCTCCTCTTGCCCTTTCTTCCCTCTTCCCTCACCCTTTGAATGTTGCTTTTTGTGTCGTACCTTGATAGGGGGCCCAAAAAAAAATTGATTACATTCCTTTACCTTCTGTGGACGCTGTGACACCTGGTGAGTTCCTCCAGCGTCTCTGTGTCTTTACCCTGCCCTACTTGACAGTGCAACACTATTCTATGCCCTGCCATCTTATCTATTTATTTGCTCGTTTGTTTGTTATTATTGCTGTCTGCATTGCATACAAAAGCGAGCATTTTTGTTGCTTCTTGGTACACAAGACAATGAAATAATCTAAAATTCCGACTGCTGCAGATGCTGGAATCTGAAGCTAAAGACAATTTTCTGGAGGAACTCATCAGGTCGAGCAGCATCAGTAAGAGATAAATAAGGTTTGGTGTTTCAGGCTGGACCCTCTATTCAGATTCATCACCTGAGTGTCTAGCTAAATTCAAACATTCCTGCATGGAATGGCTTTAACCACTACCTCAGGAGATGAGTGTAAACTACTTTCAAATACAGTTAAAGACTCAGATGACTAAAAGGTTGGGTACAAAACTGTACGGCATTGTATTTTTCTTCTTTGCTCAAAGATCTATGTGAGGCATATTATACTTTTAAAATTAAGCTCAGCTCCCTATAAAAAGAAAGATGTTCACAGATACATTCTGATCTATTGAGTTTTATTTTTTCCCCAGCATTTTCTTTTTTCAAGCAGAAAGGGGCTTCAACCTCAACTAAATACGGTGTTTATTAAAGGAATGGGTTCAGCATCACCACGCACTCACTGTTGTGCTATTCAATGAGTTTTACTCAGCAGACAACTCTCAGATACTGAGCAGAATATCCTGTAGTAAAAAAATCAAATCCCAGTTGACAACACCTATTACAAAATATATAATTTTGGAGGTGTTGCTCTTTGAACACACAGTACCATTTGAAACAAAAGGATTAAGAACCAAAAAAAAATCAAATAATAGAACAAGAGGAGCACAAAGAGGGTTATTGATGAGAACTTTAGTGGTGAATTATTATCCACAATACCAGCCAAGGCTTTAGCATTTTGCTACCCAAATTTCCAAACACCTCTGGTTGAAATGAATTTGCTTTATAATTAAGATAACTCTTTGCGGCAGGAAGCCACACAAATTTGTTTTAAAAAAGTATTTGTTTAATCAAATCTCAAGTAAAATCAATTAGACTGTGCTTTTAATTGACTCAGTCAGAGAAATACAGTGAGTTAGGATCTCACTATATGGCTCTTCACTCCATAAAACAGTCCACATGCAACCTTTCCCCACATCCATAAAGATTTTTTTTTCTCTCTATTGAACTGATGATGTGCAGAATGTGACTATATAATTGAAGAACCATTGTTTATTAAATCCAAACTTTATGGAATAGAGAGCATTGAAATATCAACAAATAGACAGTGTTTTGAGCCTCAAGGTAATCAAAATATATGCCTCTGACATAGTGAGCAGAGAATTCTTTTCCCAGTAACTCAATACGGTATTATTGACAATCTGCAGATAAATAACATTGGAAAGGACGCACTCTGATCGGAAATGTAATAGCAATGCTGGATGGAGTTGAAACTTTGGACTCTGGTATAGGATTTCTTTTTAATGTTTTTATTTTCAGGTACACAGTGCAACTGATTGAGGCTGTAGTGTCAAGCCTGTAGTGAAATCAGATTCTTTTTCGTACAGCACAAGAGCCTTAAGAGGATTGAATCACCCACATGCATTGTCCTATTCAAGAGGCATACAAGAATATCCACAAACTGAAGAGTCAGTTGGATTTACCAATTGATGATTGTCGTTGGTGAGACATCCATTCATCTATCACCAGTAGACTTGCCTATAAGCTACTTTAAATGTTTAGATATAATTTATATAGTTCATTACATAGATAGCTCATATAGAAAACTCATGGATTTACTTCCAAAAAGTGCATTTTGCCTTTCTGCTTTGACAGCGGATGTTTTAAAAATGGTGATTTAAAATCGCAGGAGCAAAACATGAAAGTCTGCAGACGCTGTGACTGAAGTAAAAAGACAATGCTGGAGAAACTCAGCCGGTCAGACAATGTACTTCATAGAGCAAAGATATGACCAACATTTTGCTCATACCTTGATGGAGGGCTCAATTCTGAAACGTTTCTTTGTCTTTGCTCTATAAAGCACGCTCTTTGACCGGCTGACTTTCTCCGGCATGGTGTTTTCATTTAAATCTCAGGATCAAGGATCGCTTTAAAATGAAAACAAACCTGGGTAACAGAAGAAACACAATTTTCAGCTTCTCCAATGAAAATTTATTCAAAAATTAAAATAAACCCCAATGAAATGTGAATAACATGGTCATATCACAAAACGGTTTCTGCAAAAAATGATCAGGTTACAGTGGATAAAATGTCTTGCTGTGTAAATATTCCAAATCATAACTGCACAATTCACTCAGTATGAATAAATTTAAATATATTTTGAATTGCCAATTTTTCTTCATAATTCATTAAAAATGCACCTTCAATATCTGACATAAGAATCATCCAATTTGTACCTTCAAGCAGTGGATGCAGAGATATTTAAGAATTGATTCCCAGTTATTTCCTGTGAGCTCTATTATTTCCAAGTTATTCCATTGCTTAACACAAACAAATGATGTGAAACCAATTTATTTGAATTGCATAGTATCTGTAAGGATAAAACCTGCTAGCGTTTCACTTACAAAAATGTCAGGCATTAGAATTAGTTATACTTGTTTTGTGCCAATTAAAAGAACTTTTATCATCTTTGGCTCAAAACAAACATGTTCCGCTTATGTCTGCAAAATTTATAGCTGAAGGATCAAACATAACTTTCAAGAACAGATTAATAAACATGCTTAAAACAATGGCACAAAGTGAAAGATCTTTCTGCACCGTTTGCAAAACCTCAGCTGGACATTGGTCTCTGAGAGAGGGGGGGGAAAAAAATCCCGTTTCCTGAACAAGGCTCAGTAAACAAATCCTCTGTTTGAACAGATATAGATTATTGGCAAACCAATGCAGTTTGAATGCATGTGAAGGCAGACATTGGTTCAGCATTCGAGGGCTCGTGTGAAACTGGGATGAAGTGTGTCATTAGTAATTGATAATACAAAGCAAAAGAGCAGCATTTTCAGCTTGGCTGGGAATGAAAGCAGGCAAACTCTTAAACGTGAGAGAAGTTCTATTTAAGATGATGCATTTTTTTGTTTGATTTTTATTGAGATTTGGAAACATTTCGGTCGATTTCAGAGGTTAGGATCGTTCAACTGCTGAGTTTTCAATCTATTACAGCTGAATGATTTTAAAATCTCTCCTTTCCTGAAAAGCCAGTACAAAACATACCCTTCTTCAATTTTAATGCACAAGTTTTTATTTTAAGAATTTAGCTCAAATTGTACGTAATTTCCTACTTCTAATAAATATTTCAATTTTGAAAGTGTAAAATTTTCTGTTCTTTTTTTCAAAAATAAATATTTCATTTAATTTTTCTAGATTCAGTTACCAAATACAAGACATCAATGTGTCCATTTATGCTGTTGTTTGAAAGACAGGATTTAGAAAACTACAGATATTTGTAATATTCTGATTGGAGTTAAATCCTTATAAATAAAATGCCACTTCTACTATCTCTGAATTAACAAGAAATTTTAATAGCCAATACTATAATTACATGTCTCTTGAATTGAAATATTATGTATTACATTTAAAACCAGATCATGAATTTAAATTCAAATAAAAATATACTTTGGGAATAGTTTCCCAAGGTTAATAATTATATGACCTTTTATCTCAATTAATTTAACATTGTTGAATGAACAGCACAGAGAGGAAATTAAATCTCTATTTATTTTAAAAATAATTTATTCACTATTTAAAAAATAGAAAAATTGTGAATGGTATATTGTAGTCAACCAAAAATATAATAAGATAAAATATTCTCATGTCACTAAAATAATTCCAGGCTGCAATTATGCCCTTGTTAAAATGTTTGTTAAATTTAGATTACTTTTCTAAATAGCAATTTGAATCCACTCTTATTATACATTTGCAAATATCAGCATGTCTTGTTTAAAATTATAATGAAACTGAGTTGTGATAGTTAATAAAAGCACAACGCTGGAGAAACTCAGCAAGTCGAACAGTGTGCTTATATAGCAAAGATAAAGATAAATAACCAACATTTTGGGCTTGGCCCCTTTATCAAGATGTGAGCAAAATGTAGGCAGGCTGACTTGCTGAGTTTCTCCAGCATTGTGTTTTTACTTCCATTACTTTTGTCTTTTACTTGATATTTAATATAGTGTTAAAAATAATCAATTCTTTTGACAAACTGTGTTCTTCAAAAACACAATTCGGAATAAACCTCCAACCCTACCTAGCTACACACTGTACATTCAAAATAGCTGTCTCCTCTTATATTATTTGAATTTGTTGATTGCACCTAAGTTTTGATAATAATCTCGAGTTATTTCCTTATAATATTTAATAATTCAGCAAAATGTACCTCAACATAATGTATAACTGTATCTGGTCCGTGCCCAGGCTTGGATTTCTATGCTACACTTGAGATATTGCTAGATTTTAGCATCAATTTCCTGACTCCATTCAGTTCAATAGTATAGACTGCGATGGTTTAGTAAGATTAAAGGCTAGCATTGGGCTAAAAATAAAATTGCAGTAAATTGTGAGTCAGTTTAAAAAAAAGTGCACCTTTTTATGGTTGCATTAAAACCCTGATATTTATGCCATTGTTTTAAACAGTAGAAATAGGGGATTACTCTGTTATTTTCATCACCTTTTTATTTAAAGAAAAGGTATCCATTATTTAATGAATTTAAAATGTAAGCAAAACTCATCTGACAAACCCTGTCAGGACAACATGAAGGCATTAATAATAAGCCGTGGATCCGATAATTGTTCTGTGTCCAAACAATTCTACCATTGTACTATTTAAGTTTCTTTTAAATATTCTGTCACGGTGGTCAAAACGCTAATCTTCAAAGTGTTGCTAAACTACCTTCAAATTATGGCACAACTTCTATCTGGTTTTAAAATAGCATTCAACAGCACAACAATGTAAGGCTTCAATTATTTCAAATGATCGTTTTAACACCAGACCTAAGAAGCCAACCTTGACTAAGGCGCAGATCTTGCACAATAACCACTCTTCACTGCATCGTTCTATTCCTTTTATAATTTTACAGAAAGGATTGGGCTTTTTCTTCCTACGAGTAATGGCTGCAGATCCTTTTGTGCATGGTTTATAATAGGCAGCTGATGGAACACTAAAGTGTATTTAATAGGTCACCAAAAAAAAAGCTATTACCCATTGTGTCATTTTGGAGAGGTAACACTTAGCTTCATAAAGAGGAAACTTCTTCAATCTCCCCAAGACAAAAAAAAAGCCCTGTGGTGCGCTATTAGCCAGAATCAGACACACACAATGTAAAGACTGTACAACAGGCTTTAATCCACAAAGACTTCCACAGAGCCAGGCTGGCTGTGGCTGCAGTAACTCTGAATGAGCTTCGGGAGGCCGGCGCAGGCTTATAATCCCGGAGGGTGATTGACACCCGACCGGGTGGGGCTTGATCCCTTCAGGCCGACTGATTGACAGCTGGCCAGGTGTTAGCCTGTCCCCTTTCACTCCTGCAGGCACAGAGGTTGCCCCCTGCAGTAGGCTGGTGGTGTACCACCACATTCACCCACTTTAAAATTGTCTTGGAGTCGGGGGGGGGGGGTGGGCAGTAACAAGGAATCACACCCACTATATACAAACAATATTTACAGGTTGAGACGATCCGGCAGCCACCAGGGTCTCTGTGACTGTCGTAGGACTGGCTCCTGGTCACTGGTCAGAGGGGAAGTGGTGGGGCTGGCGGCGGGGGTCTGTGTGGCTGGTGTGGTGCTGCGCAGAGGGGTGGCCGGGGTTGACGTATGAAGGTTGTATTGGATGGGTGAGGCTCATGGGTCCCTGGTGGTCAAGTAGGTCCTGAGTGCCCCATAGCTCATAGCTGCCTAGGGACAGGGATGTATGCCCGGTCAGCGTTGTCCTGGGCTGGAGGATGGTGTGGAGCGGTGGGTGCTCCTGCTGGTGCCAGGTCCCTGGCTGAGATGGTGTCCTCCCTGCCACTGCCGAACCTAATGTAGGCGTAGTGGTGGTTTGCATGTAGGAGGAACACCTGCTTGACCAGAGCTTCGGCCTTGTGTGTCCGTACGTGTTTACGCAGGAGCACCAGTCCTGGGGATGTGAGCTATGCTGGGAGGGACATTCCACTTGCTGACCTCCTGGGGAATGAGAACAGACGTTTGTGAGGGGTCTCGTTGGTAGCCATGCACAGCAGCGACTGAATGGCATGGAGTGCCTCGGGCAGGGCGTCTTGCCAGTACTCAATGGCCCACCCTTTTGACCTGAGAGCCAGGAGGACAGGTTTCCAGACCACCCCATCCTCGCGTTCCACTTGCCTATTGCCTCTCGGGTTATAGCTCGTCATGTGACTGGTCGCGATGCCCCTCACTGTCAGGTACTGGCGCAGCTCGTCACTCATGAAACTAGACCACCGGTCACTGTGGATGAAGGCAGAGTAGCCAAACATGGTGAAAATCTGCTCCAGGGCCCTGATGACGGTGGCCATGGAGGTGTCTGGGCAAGGGATAGCGAAAGGGAAGCGTGAGTACTCATCCACTACCATGAGGAAGTAGATGATTCGGTTCGTGGAAAGCAGGGGCCCTTAGGAAGTCCATGCCAAGACGCTCGAAAGGCCAAGTAGCCTTTACAATGTGGGCCTTGGGTGGGCAGAATTAGCAGGGTTTACACTCCGTGCAGACCTGACAGGCCTCGATCATGTCTCTGACATCCCTGTATGGCAGGTTTCGGGACTTAATAAAGTGACACCCGGATGGCAGAGGGACTCACGCAATGCCTGCAGTCTGTCATCGTACATAGACGCGTAGTTGCGAGAGAGGGCATCGTTAAACTTCCTGGGGTAGTACTGGATGTCGCAGCTGTAGGTTGTCAGCTCTACTCTCCAGCGCAGGATCTTGTCGTTCTTGATCTTGCTTTTGTGGGTAGTGTTAAACATGAATGCCATGGCCCGCTGGTCCGTGAGGAGGGTGAATCTCCTGCTGGCCAGGTAGTGGTGCCAGTGGTGGACCGCTTCCACAATCGCCTGGGCCTCCTTTTCAATGGTGGAGTGCCCTAGCTTGGAGCCGTGGAGGGTCCTGGAGAAGAAAGCGATAGGGCACCCCCCTTGGTTGAGAGTGGCAGCGAGGGCATCACTCTCCACCTGGAAGGGGGAGTCCTCATCCACAGCCTGCATCGTGGCATCTGCAATGTCTTGCCTGATGCGGGTGAAGGCTGCCTGTGCCTCAGGTGGGAGGGGAAAAGTTGAAGCTTGGTTTAGTGGGCGGACCTTGTCCGAGAAGCGAGGGACCCACTGCGAGTAATAAGAGAACAGGCCAAGGAACCTGCGGAGGGCCTTTAGCATGGGGGGGGAGGGGTAACTCCATTAATGGGAGCATTAATGAGATCCTTTCTGGATCTGGCCAACAACTCCATGGGCCATGATGTACCCCAGGATGGCGAGGCGGGTGGTGCTAAACACACAATTCTCCTTGTTGTAAGTGTGGTTCAGTTCCCCATCCGTCTGGAGGATTTTTTTCAGGTTTGCATCGTGGTCCTGCTGGTCACGGCCGCAGATAGTGACATTATCCAGGTACGAGAACGTCACCTTCAGCTTGTGCCAGTCTACCATGCAATCCATTTCCCGCTGGAAAACTGAGAACCCTTTCGTGACTGGTACAGGTGCCCGTCTGCCTCAAAGGCGGTATAGGGCTTGTCCTTTGGATGGATGGGGATTTCGTGGTATGCTGACTTCAGGTCAATCGTGGAGAAAACCCAGTAGCGGGCTATCTTGTTGACCATGTCGCTGATCCTCGGCAGGAGGTAGGCATCCAGCTGGGTGTACCAGTTAATGGTCTGGCTGTAATCCACGACCATCCTCTGCTTACTTCCTCCTTTGACAACCAGGACTTGGGCTCTCCAAGGGCTGTTACTGGGCTCTATGACGCCTTCCGCCAAGAGTCGCCGCACCTCCGCCTTGATGAAGCTATGTCTGGGGCGCAATAACGCCTACTACTGGCAGCAATCGGTTTGCAGTCTAGTGCAAGATGTGGGAAGAGTGCCGGTGGGGTGATGCGCAGTATGGAGAGGCCGCAGGTTGGCCGGGGCTGTTGGCATGCTGCGTAACGCGAGTGGAGGTTGGGCCCCCGCCGAAGGCAAGGGTGACACTCTGCAAGTAGCACTGGAAATCTAGGCCCAGGAGGACTAGGTCACAGAGGTTGGGCATGAGCAGGAGCCTGAACCCTGTTTAAGTCTCCCCTCCCACAGTTATATTAACCGAGCAGCACCCGAGGGTACCAACAGTCTTATCCTTGGTGGCGAGGACGATCGAGCAGGTGATGGGGTGGACTTTTGATTTCAGGGAGTCCAATTCCTTGATGCATCTGTATCATCGCTGTAGTCCTCTAAATCCCTACCACAAGTTAAATACTCTATGCAGACACATATGTACACATGGTGTGCACACACACACACACACACACACACACACACACACACACACACACACACACACACACACACACACACACACACACACACACACACACACACACACACACACACACACACACACCCCCCTCCCATATACTTTGCTGATTGCTGACAGGGCAACTCAAGGGTTGTCTTGGTTTAATGGTAACTGAGACAAATCAAGGTTGTTGAGCCTTTGAGCTTCCATCAAGTAAACAATGAGAATATCGAATCAATTCAACTGAAAGCTTTCCATCAGACAGCCATGAAAGCAGCAGGAATTGGAAGACACTGGCTGCACTGTCCCAAATATTTTGTAAAAGGGAAAGGAAGGAAAATAGTTCTGAATAACTGGCTGGAATTTTGCAAGTGTTGTAATTAAACTATCACATATTCACATGCATGAAAATGGAATATTTTAGATGTTTAGTATTTTTTGTGGTCAGAAAGTTACCTTCCCCTTGCTGTATATTGGAAAGGAAGTCCTTGGCACCATTTCCACAAAGGATGTTCTTGTAAACCAGTCATGATGTCAATTAACTGTTGCTGCATGAGGATGGGGGGGTGGGGGGGGGGAGAGGTTTACATCATTGCATGCCTTTAGCATTGATGAAGTTTACAACATTATCAGAATGAGCCTCTGTTTATTGTTTCATAGTTCAGTTTAAGTTCATTGTCACATTATATCTGCTACAGTGAAAAGGATGTAGTTTGGGAGCATTCCAACAAGCCAACTCTTGTGCAAGTAATACAAAGGTGCTGGAGAAACTCAGCAGATTGCACTGCATCCACAGGAAGTTAAGGCTATCAAAGGGCTTTGGTCTGGGGTCCATTGTCAGGTGGATTCTGCATGACCAATTGAGTTTCTCCTGCACCTTTGTCCGTTGCACTCGTCCCCAGTTTCTGCAGACTGTCCTGTTTAAAGTAGACAAGCAAGAGCACATTATGGTGTGTAGTATTACAGTGAAAGATCAATTTGGGCATAGCAAGGATAGCATAAGAACATTATATTGAGGTTCATTCAGGAGTCTGATAACTGCAGGGAAGGAACTATCTTGAACATATCACTGTGGGCTCATAGTCTTGAACCTTTTCCCCAATGGGAGGAGGGGGAACAGAGTGAGGCTGGGGTGGGATGAGTCCTTTACTATGCCAGCTGCCTTTCCAAAGCAGTAGGAAGTGTTGATGGAGTCGATAGAGAGGAGGGAGCTTCGCATGACCTTCTAATCCACACTCATCACTCTCTGTGTTCTTCCGATCTTGGGTGGATCAACTCCTGTCCCACTCTGTGATGCTTCCTTCTAGGATGCTTTCAAAGTTGCACTTTCAGAAGTTATGGAGGGACGTGGGGGACACAGTGAACTTCTAAGAAAGTAAAGGCAATGGTGCACTTTCTTGGCCATCGTGTGTCATTCTTGATCTAGTTCAGTTCACTGGAAGTGATCACTCCCTGTAATGGTCTCCATTTCACTGCCATTGATGTGAACAGGGCACTGGGCTCTACCTCCCCTCTTTCAATGTCTATAATTAGCACTTTTAGTGAACTGGGATTCACTAGAAGTGTGTTGTACTAATGACTGGTCTCGACTCCCAGCACCTCCTCCAGGGACCCATAGATAACCCTGGTTTCCCGCCTAAACCCAGAACCCTACACGTGCAGTAAGCTAATAAAAGTGTTAGTTCCCCCTCCAGTCGAGTGTGAGCTTTTATTTATGCTACACACCTCTGTGTTACTGACACTGTGAAAAAAATTGTATTTTGGCACCAGGCCACTTGACTCAGGTTGTGTTGGGTAGTAGTGGAAGAATCAGATACAATAGTGGTATTCAAAGTTTTCTAGACAGCCAAATGAAAAAGCCAAGAATAGAGACTGCATCATGTGCAATCAGCAGAAATTGAGGTCAATTTGGGCCTCACTCAGAAAGACCCATTTCTGTTCCATGTAGCATGCTAGGAAGTGGAGGACAGAGGGTCCTTGGAGTACAAATCCAAGAATCTCTGAAGGCAGCAGCATAAGCAAATAGAGCGGTTAAGAAGGTATTCAGGATAATGCCTTTATCAGCTAGTGTAAAGACTGGGAGAGCAGGGAGGTTAGTTCAGACTTTGCTTTTCAGGATCAAGTCAGGAAGCAGCTTGCACCATCCGTGCATGTACAAGTCAACAGGAAAATGAAGAGCTGTTACTCCACAAGCTTTTCCATGCACACATCCCAATGAGGGACTCAACGCTGTGATACTCAGCTGGATGTAAATAGGTGGTTTCTGTTTTAAAACACCACCTCAATAAGTTGGATCTGAAATGACACTAATAATGTGCACTCGCATCACTAGGGAGCTGTGGTGTCACTGAGTGACACCATAATGAGTGTTTGAAATTTTTTGTACAGTGTTTCAGCAGAAATTTTTTATTTTTTATTAAAAAATCCCTGGAGTTAGGTATAGCAACAAAAACATTTTTTGTAAGCCCAGCTTACACATCTCAATATACCTACAAGGCTAAAACTCTGTGCTAATTTACTTTTTGAACCTTCCAATGCGCTCCAGTCAGAGCTGTCATTATTACCCAACGACAATGACACTTCGAATCACGTGGTTTCGTCTGCACGCACGACAAGCAGGCGCTGTTGTTTTTGTTGCTGCTGGAGTTTTTATAGTCAAATTTTCTGGTGTTTTAGCTGCAAGATTGTGGTCATTAGTATTTGTGAACCTACATCAATAACCTTTTTGAGAATGAAGTAGTAATTAAAGGAAAAGAAGGAGAAAAATAAAAAAGGCTTTCACTCAGTTACTAATAATGTTGTAACTCGATGTAGAAAGATTTTACAGAACAGTGCATATTGTAATTTAAAGATGTAATTTTAATCTTGCAAGTTGTTTATCTCAATGGGCAAAACCAACCCTCGTGGCGCCACTGATAATATGCAGCTTTAATTGCTATAAGAATTCCTGTTCAAGTGTACCAAGTTGAGTTGTCATCACTTTAGCAATATTTTATTCCAGAATTGCCTTTGTCTGCTGCAGATTCACCATCTGCAGAAACCACCTTCTGCTCTTACAGCCAGAGAAAAACAAAAAGAGAATCTGCCCAGATTCACCGAGTGTCCTTGCATTCGCCTCCAGCGCTCCCACAGGCCTCCGCAGCCACACAATGTCCAGACCAAATCATCAGTGACCTGTGCTCCAGATCCGAACCTATCCTATGATCAGTAACCCTTCAGCACTCTCGGCACCCTCTCGCATCCCGGTTCCAATAGTGGATACCCCCTTCAGCCAGTTTCGTACCAGTCTCCAGCAGTCCACAGCCTGGTGTGAGTCCCTTGACCACAGTCTCCAGCAGTCCACAGCCTGGTGTGAGTCCCTTGACCGTTGTCTCCAGCAGCCCACAGCCTCCATGGGTTCCTCACCTTGAGTCTCCAGCAGCCTGTGTGAGTCCTTCAGCTGCTAAACCCCTCACCGTCCACTGCCGAGATCACAGTCATCTCTTCTGCGTCTCCTTCTCAAACAGGGGGTGTTCTCCCCATTTTCTGTGCCCTGCGCCAGTCCTCCACTTCCCTGGGGCAGGAGTCAATGTTTGGGGCCCCCAGATTGAGCCAGTCATAGACATATTTGTGCATCATTCCAGAATATGTTTCCTTCTTCATAAATCTGTGCTTTTACACCTGGAGTTGCAACTGCTCTAATCCTACAATTAGTTAACCGACCCCTAATTTCTAGAGTTCCTTCCCTCAACATCTCCAATTGTTTTAATTAAAATATTCTTTCAAATGAACCTCAAATCAAAACCTCTGATTATCTGTCTCAATCCAATTTTGTGGTCCAATTAGCTATATAAAATGAAATGAAAATTTGCTTGAATGAATTGTGAGTGAGGCTAGAACTACATTTCCCACAATTCTCTGGGATGAGATGAAATGCGGTTAAAGCCAATATTTTCACAATGCTGCGTCTTGGCTAGCAGTCAATCCCTAAATCACTGGAGCCCAGTAAATATCATAAATAACTGAAGATGAGAGGCAAAGCTCAAAAGTTTCTGAAGTAGCCCTCAATCGATCACCTAATTTCTTTTCACCACATTTCTTCTGTGGATTCTGTGATGTTGAGGCCTAACACACAAGGGTTACTTTTCCTCCATGTTCATTTCTGAAAGAAATCCCCAAAGAGCATTCTTGGCAATTCTTCACACCATCGTTTAAAAGTAAAGATTTCATATGTCAAATCGTTGCCTTTGTCTGAAATTGGCCCACTGACCATTTAAGATTTGAGGTTTACTGACAGTTTGTTATTCATTAACTGCCCTTAACTATTGATCATTGGGCATTCCACAAGGTTTCATCATTTACTATAGGGATATAATGATACAGCGCAAGACAGGAATCATGCAGTGGTAGAGTTTGCAGAGGTATTGCCTCACACCTCCAGAAACTGTGATTCAGTCCTGATCTCCAGTGCTGTCTGTGTGGAGTTTGCATATTCTCCCTGTGTTCTTCGGATGCTTCAGTTTTCTCTGGGGGATGGGGAGAAAAAGAGGGTGTAGGAGAGGGTCTGACTGGATAGGAGAGAGAAACAGGTGCAGTAAGGTGGATTGACCATGGAAAATTAGCCTTCATGAACTGCTGAGTGAATCTGATGGGAATGTTTGTAAAGTATAAATTGAAATGAATGAAGGATGAGCATAAATGTGGAAATGACGGTCGATGAGGGCTCCATGGGCTAAAGAACCTGCTTCCATAGAACATAGAACAGTGCAACTCAGGAACAGGTCCTTTGGCTCATGCGCCTAGGCTGAACATGATGGCAAATTAAACTAAATCTCTGCGCCTGCACATGAATCACACCCCCTACCTTCCCTGCATATTCATGTGACTATATAAAAGCCTCTCCAATACTACTATCGTGTCCACTCCAGGCACCCACCACTCTTGGTGTACGAAGCTTGTCCCGCACATCTCCTTTAAGTTTCAATTCTGCGTCCCACTCCCATTCTCACATGTCTGTCCATGGCCTTGTGTACTATCCCAGCAAGACCATCCGTAAATTGGAAGTAAACACTTGATTTTTATGTCTGACATTGACCTCCAGTTTCTGCTAACCTATTCTCCCCTAGTCTCCTTCCCTTTAACTCTCCACATCTTCCCTCTCCATTAACATCCATCCCTTCTCTATCTGCTTTCTGCGGTGCCCTCCCTCCCTGATCCATGTTTTCCCTCCTGACTTTGGGTTCTTGTACCTCTTCCTACCCCTCCCCCCCCCCCCCCCCACCATTTTGTTCTGGCGCCTTTCGACAATTTTCCATACCTTGATGAAGGGCTCAAGCCTGAAACATTGATTATGTATCTTTATCTTTGCTACATAAAGTACACAGTCTGACCTGCTGAGTTTCTCCAGCATCATGTTTTTACTTCAACCACAGAGTCTGCAGACTTTCGAGTTCTACATCTGTGGGTAGAAATGGTCAGTCAACCTTTTGGGTTGGGGCGCTTTATCAAGACTTTCAATGACCTCGACCCAAAATGATGACCGACTATTTCTGCCCATGGACTTGGCCTGACCTCCTGAGTTCCTCCATCACCTCGTTGCTTTGCTCAGGTCATTGCAACACTCACTACATTAATTACTGTTGGGTGGCACAGTTAGCACAACACCATTACAGCACCAGTGACCTGGGTTCAAATTTGCCGCTGTCTGGAAGGAGTTTGTACATTCTCCCCATGACTGCGGAGGTCTCCTCCAGGTGCTCTGGTTTCCTCCCACCTTCTGCAGACAAATGGGGTTCATATGTTGATTGGTCACATGGATGTAATTGGGCAGCATGGGGTGGAAGATCCTGTGACTGTTCTGTATCTCTAAATTTAAAATAAAATTCTTAATTAAAAAAAAAATCATCTTCTAAGCAATTTGCTCCAATCATTTTCTGATGGCTTCAACCCATTCATGAGGTTAGTTTAGTTTGCCTTCTGAACATCTAATGGCCATTTTTATCAGCTGATGCATTGTGGATCACATAATTAATTTTGAAGTGCCTGTGTGGTGCACTGTTAGCCAGAATCAGACACACACAAAAGATAAAGACTGTACAACAGGCTTTAATCCACAAAGATTTCCACAGAGCCAGGCTGGCTGTGGCTGCAGCAGCTCTGTGTGAGGCCTCGGGAGGCCGGCGCAGGTTTATATCTCGGAGGGTGATTGACACCCGACTTGATCCATTTAGACCGACCGTTTGGCAGCCGGCCAGGTGTTGTCCTGCCCCCTTACACTCCTGCAGGTACAGAGGTTTCCCCCTGCAGTAGGCCGGTGGTGTACCACCACAACCTGTACCATGGTCAAAGCCACAACTTGTGCCAGCTCTGAATGCGTCAATGATGCAATGACTAGGGCAATTCTGAAGGAGTATGTGGGTCTGCCATTCTTTCAGTTGTTGCAGCATCTTACACCATTCCAATAGACTCGCCCCCCCCCCCCACCCCAAATCAAATTTTGTTCTAGACAAGGCACTTATCAGAATTCATTGCCAAGATAGAGATACAACAGACTGCAAATGATGACATCTAGAGATAAACAACTACTGGTGGAACTCAGCAAGTTGAACAGCATTTGTGCAGGTAGTGGGCAGTGCCCAGCCTGATGCCTCCTCAGATGCTCTGAGCTCCTCCAGCCAGTTGTTGTTTTGCTCATTGCCAAAATTTTGACTGTGAATAAAGATCTGATCTTTCAAAAAAGGGTCAGGAAACGATAACAATATTTCCAAAGCCTTTGAATCCAGAGGTTTCAGTTAACTTGAGAATTGTTAGTTCAAAATTTCAAATTTTTTGTCAGGGTATATAGATATCACATATAACCCTGAGATTACTTTACCTGCAGGCCTGGCTTAATTTATCAGTAATGCAAAAAGAGATATACTCAAAAAAATGATATGTATACAAAAGAGGGAAATGTAAACAAACTGTGTGATACGGAAAATAAATATTCAATAATAAATAATGTGCAAAGTAAGCGTTCTTAAATGAATCCCTGATTGAGCTTTTCGTTGAGGAGTCGGATGGAGAAGGGGTAGCATCTGTTCCTGAACCTGGGGGTGAGATTGTTGTGGCATCTACACCTCTTTTGTGATGGCAGCAGTGAGAACAGAGAGTGTGCTGGGTGATGTGGATCCTTGATTTGCTGCTGCTACAACTTTTTTTTCAAGTGAAGGGATATCAGTAATAGCCACAGGTTAGGGAACGCTAAACCACAGTCAGACGGATGTGAACTAACTTGGGTTCAACAGATGCATGCCTTGACTGACAAACTTAAAGTTCCGTTGATTTGAATTCACCAAAGTAGTTTGTTGTTGAAGTTAAGATACAAGATAATAAATAGAATGTGAGTCCAATGAAAAAACATAAATTACATAATGGGAATCATGGAAATGGAAGTGAAAATAAAAATAAAAATGCAAAGCCGAGAAACTGAAATAGAAACAAAAAATTCTGGAAATATTCAACAGGTCAGGCAGCATCTGTGGGAAGACAAACAGAGATCTCGTTTCACGTCACAGGTCCTTTGGCAGAAGTGGAAAGGAGAGAGGAGAAGCTAGTTAAGGTGTGAGGAGTTTGCGAGGAGGGAGGTGTCTATGGCAAGGTGAAAGCAAACAGGTAAAATGCACTGAGTAATCTGGTCAAGGAATGCCTTCTTCCATAGGGTGCAAATCCACAACACTAAAGAATTCTTCGAAAAGCATCATACTTAAATTTTCTGAAAACATCAACATGTTTGTAAATCATCTTAATTGAATGTGTTTGCCAATTCCGACTCGAATGTGTCTCAGTGACATGTGGTTTGAGGGTAAAAACGTAGATCACAGAACATGGACAACATTCTGAGGGATGGGCAGAGAAGACTTGCCCATCAGATCAGGCTGGGCTTGTCTCAACTTCCCCACAGGGGAAGGTACATTGAAGTGATAGGCTGCAGATGCTGTGATCATAGTTAAAATACAGAAATGCTGGAGGAACTCAGTAGGTTGCTCTGCATCCACAGGACACAAAGATATATAACCAAATTTTCAGGTCTGAAATCTGAGCAAAGAGCAGGCAGGTGCCTGAAATAAAAGGCTCAGGAGAAGGAAAAAAAAAGGGCAGGGGGAGGAACATGGGCCAACAGACAAAATGTGTTAATTGGAGATGGTTAGGAGGACAGCAGAGATGAAAGGTGAGAAATGATCAGGGAGGGAGTGATGGGGTGGTAGTGAGGATAAGGGGGATTGTATGTTTGTGGCATCTGGGAGCAGAGGGGGCCAGGTCAGATGAGTGGGAAATGGAAGAGATGTGGGTGAGCCCTGAATTGATAATGGTGGAGGGGAAGCCATGTTTGTGGAAGAAGGTAGACATTTTGGAAAATTTCTGCCACTTACAACAGGATCCCACTACCAGATATATCTTCCCCTCTCCTCCCCTCTCTGCCTTCCATAGGGATCACTCCCTCTGTGAATACCTTGAGCACTCATCCCTCCCTACCAATCATCCCCCCCACCACCCCAGGCACCTTCCCTGGTGGCCGTAGGAGGTACCACACTTTGCCCACACCTCCTCCGTCACCACAGTCCGGGGCCCCAAACAGGCCTTTCAAGCAACACCTCACGTGTATCTGCAGGACTGATGTATTGCATCCAGTGCTCCCTTTGCAGCCTCCTCTACATCGGAGAGACTGGGTGCAGATTGGGAAATCGTTTTGCTGAGCATCTTCGCTCCATCTGCACCAGTGACAGAGACCTCCCAGCAGCCAACCATTTCAGTTCTGCATCACATTCCTATGTCTGTCCATATCCCACCAAGACCACCCACAAATTGGGGGAACAACACCCGATTTTCTGTCTGGGCACTCTCCAGCTAGATGGCAGCAACATTGACTTTTCTGGTTTCTGCTAACCTGCTCTCCTCTTTCCAGTTCTCTTCCTCCCCCCTTCACCGGACCTTCCCTCCTTCCCTGGATTGTTGCTGTCCCCTCCCTCCCTCCCCTCTCCACATCACCACCTGCCTTTGTGACCACCCCTCACCTCCTACTCTTTTTTTCTGACGCCTGCCGGCATTTTCCCATACCTTGATGATGACCTCAAGCCAGAGACGTTGGTATGTATTTTTACATACACTGGTTGACCTACTGATTTTCTCCAGCTTTGTGTTTTTACTACATTCAGTCATAATAAGTCTGTTGTGACTGAGTTGTACTGCGCTTGTGAGAGTGTAAGCTGTTACTGGTATCGAGAGTGTTATGTCCGATATAACTGGTTACACTGTATTGTGTGATTGAAAATATATGGGTGTGTTATCCCCGCTGCGATCCCTTCACCCATGTTTCAATAAAGATTATTTCCACTATCAGCCTGTATCCAGATCCACTGTTTTTTGAACCCACCAAACTTTTCCCTTCCCACACAATAATGTACTCAGAGGTTTCTTGGAGAAGCACAACATTCCCACCAACTCTTTGGAATGTGTTTTCTATGAGCGCTTGAAGAGGAACAGTTGCACTCAGGATGGTCGTCGTGCCCATTGGAAGCCCAGAGAAAACCAGTGTGTGCCACAGGAGAGCGCTGTCTTACAATCTCCTTGCCTACTCAGTCCGTCTGTCACCTTCTACCCCACAGGTGCAAGGGTCTGCAGTTCTAAACCAGGTTTATTAATCACCTGAACACGGAAAACTGGAGTCAAAGGATAAAGAAGGGTTCAGAGAAGATTTACTAGAATGAAAAGGTTAGCACATGAGGAACTTTTGTCTACTCTTGCACTTACTGGTGTACAGAAGGATGAGGGTGGGGGGGAAACCTCAAAAACATTTTTCAAGGCCTGGACAGAGAAGACGTGGCAAGGTTGTTTCCCATGGTAGGGAAGTCTAGGACAAGATGGCACAATGCCAGGATGAAACATCAATTTAAAACAGAGGTGGAGAAATTTGTTCAGGCAGTGGGCTGAGAGTTTGTGCAACCAGTTTCCACAGGTGGCTGTAGAAGCAAAGTTATTGGGTGTATTTAAGGCAAAGATTGACAGGTACAGGTATTTGATTAGTCAGAGCATCAAGGGTTACGGGAAAGGCCAAGGAGTGCGACCGAGTAGGAGGAGGGATCAGCTCATGATAGAATGACAGAGCAGCCTCGATGGGGAGATTGGCACACTTCTGCTCCTGTATCTTTTACTTACTGTCCCTTGTGCCAAGATACAATAAAAACTTTTGTTTTGCATGCTATCCAAGCAGGTTAACTTATACGCTGTACACCGTAAATGAAAACAAATGTCAATGAAAGCAAGTATAGCACTGAAGAAAAAAGTTCAACATGCAAGGTGGCATCCCTTACTCATGGGTGGTCCATTCAAGAGTCTGATACCAGCAGGAAAGAAGCTTTCTTTGAATATGGGGGGGTTCATCTTTTAAAACTCGTTCATCATCTGCCAAATGGGAGGGAGGCGAAAGAGTGTGACTGGAGAGGGTTTTGTGCTTTAATATGTGGGCAGTTTTCCAAAGGCAGTGGGAGATTGTACTTCATTAACTAGAAGACTGGAGCATATCACATGTAGGTCGACAAATCCAGAATGACCTGGTCTGGCTCGGAGCAATCCTTTAAGACCTGCCAGTAGGCGTGGCTACGCTCACAGCCAATCACGGTCATTCTACACTACCATCTGTACAAAACACATTGATGATAGAATCTGTACTATCGTGGAGATGATGGGGAGGAGGTTGGTCTGTGTAAGGCAAGAGATACAGGAGTATCAGAGTCTAGTGCACGTCGAAAGAATCAAAGGCTTGTTGATCCAAACCGAGGCTTTTATTAACTAGAAGACTGGAGCGTATCACATGTAGGTCAACCAGTCCAGAATGATCTGGGTCTGGCTAGGAGCAACCCTTTAAGACCTGCCAGTAGGCATGGCTTTGCTCTCAGCCAATCACAACCATCCTATACCACAATATATACATATACACATTGGTAATAGAATCCGAATGATCACATTCACCCCTTCTTTGAGAACTGACACCAGGGTGAATGGAAGGCTTAAAAAAAAGGGGGGGGGAAACTGGTGGGAGGTATGGGGCTGCAATGGTCGGGGGCCTGATCATCCGGCATGACAGCCGTGGTGCTGGGATTGGTGGGGGTTGCTGGAGTCATGTCACTGGCTGGCTCATTGGGTGTGGACACCACTTTGCTCAGTTCCCCAGTGGCATTGTTGACAGGCTGGCCCGAGTTGGTGGGGTGGGGCTGATCCTTCTGTTCGAGCACGTGACCTAGGTGAGAAGGAGTTGGAGGAGGTTGAGTTGGGTGCACTGCTGGGTCTGATCCGGCTTGGACTAGGTCCCTTACAGAGACTGTGTCCTCCCGCCCATCCGAGTACTCAATGTATCCATAATGCGGATTCGCATGGAGCAGCATCACTTAGTCAACCAAAGGGTCGTTCTTTGAGTACCAGACATGGCGTCACAGGAGGACAGGCCCGGGAACTGTGAGCCATACCGGCGTGATTATTCGCATTTCCTCAGAAAAGAGAACATCCTTTCATGCGGGGGTGGCATTGGTCGTGGTGCATAGGAGGGAGCAGATGGAGTGTAGGGCGCTAGTGAGCATGTCCTGCCAGTGAGCAGTGGGGAGGCCTTTGGACTGGAGGGCAAGTGTAACCACTTTCCAGATGGTGGCATTCTCTCATTCGACCTGCCCATTACCGTGTGGGTTATAGCTGGTGGTCCTGCTCGAAGCAATACCACGCTCCAAAAGCTACTGCCGCAGCTCGGCACTCATAAACGAGGACCCCCGATCACTGTGTATGTAACTGGGGTACCCGAAGATGGCGAAGATGCTGTGCAGGGCCTCTATGACTGAGGAGGCGGTCATGTCCGAGCAGGGCACAGTGAACGGGAAGCGAGAATACTTGTTGATCACTGTAAGAATGTAGGTGTTACTGTTGGTCGACGGTAGGGGCCCCTTGAAGTCCATGCTTAAACATTCAAAGGGTCGGGTGGCTTTGATAACGTGGGTGTTCTCTGGATGGAAGAAGTGGGGCTTGCACTCAGTGCACACCAGGCAGGCTCGGGTCATGGAGCAAATCTCCTCGACCTTGTAGGGCAGGTTGCGAGCCTTAAAGTGCGCAAACCTAGTGACCCCTGGATGACAGAGCTCCTCGTAGAGTCTTTGCAGCCTGTCCAGTTGTATGTTGGTGCAAGTCCCCCTGGAGAGCGCATCTGGCGGGTCGTTAAGTTTACCAGGCTGATACAGTATGTCATAATTGAAGGTGGAGAGTTCGATTCTCCACCTAGCGATCTTGTTGTTCTTGATCTTACCTCGCTGTATTGCTAAACATGAACGAGACCGCGTGTTGCTCGGTCAGCAGTGTAAAGTGCCTGCCAGTGAAGTAGTGTCTCCAACGATGTACTGCTTCGACTATGGCCTGGGCCTCCTTCTCAACAGAGGAGTGTCGGCTCTCAGGGCCCTGGAGGGTCCTGGAAAAGAAGGCTACCAGCTGGCCTGCCTGGTTCAAAGTGGCCGCCAGTGCAAAATCGGATCATCACTCTTTACTTGGAACAGAATGTCTTCGGTTGACAGGAGGATGGAGGTGGTCTTGATAAGTGGCTGTGCCTTGTCAGCATAGTGTGGAACCCATTGGGCATAGTACGAAAAGAAACCCAGGCAGCATCTGAGTGCCTTTTGGGTGTGGGGGGGGCAATTCCATGAGGGGAAGCATGCGGTTAGGGTCTGGCATTACCACCCCGTTCTCCACTACACAACCTAGAATTGTGAGCCAAGTGGTCCGGAAGACACACTTGTCGAAATTGTAGGTTAAGTTCAGCCGAATCGCAGTCTGCGTGTCATGGCCACAGATGGTGGCATTGTCCAGATACGGGAAAGTAGCTGTTAGTCCGTTCTGGACTACCATCTGGTCCATTTCCCACTGGAAAACCACGACACCATTTGTGACCCCCAAAGGGTACCCTGAGGAATTGATACAGCCGCCCATTCGCTTCGAAGGCCGTGAAAAATCGATCTTCTTGGTGGATCGGGAGCTGGTGATAGGCCGAACGCAAGTCAATGGTGGAGAACACATGGTATTGGGCGATTTGATTCACCACATCCGTGATCCATGGGAGGGAGTACGCATCCAGAAGCGTGAAGTGGTTGACTGCCTGGCTGTAGTCAACCACCATCCGCGGCTTCTTCCCGTTTTTAGCAAACACCACGTGGGCCCTCCAGGGTCTTGAGCTGGGTTCAATAATGCCCTCGTCCAGGAGTCTGCGCACCTCGCTTGTGATGAATTTCCTGTCTTCGTAACTTTACTGCCGGCTTTTGTTGGCCACAGGTTTCCAGCCAGGGGTGAGGTTTGCAAAGAGTGCTGGAGGAGTGAACCAGAGGATGGAGAGGCTACAGGTGAGACCCAGGGGCACGGGGGCTGGTGGTGTGGGCTGTCGCTGGCAGGAGGCATCCGAGGTGGAGTGGTTACAGACAGAGAGTGGGGTGTGGGGCCCCCCATATTGCAAGGAATCAGTTCGGACTGGCACTGAAAATCCAGTCCCAGTAATACGGGAGCGCACTGTTGGGGGAGGACTAATAGTTTAAAATTGGTAAATGTGATGCCCTAGACTTTCAGGGTCACCACACAATACCCCTTTACTCCAGTTGAGTGCGACCTAGTTGCCAATAAAATCCTCTGGTCAGTAGGGAGAATAACCAGTTCGCAACGGTGGGCCAGGTCTGGACAGATAAAACTCTCAGTTGACCCCGAGTCAAATAAGCAATTGGTATGGTGTCCATGCACTTTAATCAGTTCCATTGCTTTTGTGAGGGGATGGGGGCAGTCCTGGTCCAGAGTCACTGATGCCAAGACCTGTGCTGGGAACAGTGGAGTCTTACGTGATGATGTCACGCAGCATCAGGCCTGAAATGCACTACGTGTGCATGGTGACGTCACAGAAGCAGTCGGGCTGGAGCTGTCAGCATCGAAGAGTTGGGGCTGCTGCCTGCAGCCTGCTGGGTGGTGTTGGCCAGCCAACAGTAAGTGCTGGGGGTTGCTACTTGCAGTCGGTGGTGGTAGGGTAGTCAGGCGGGCAGTCATTGGCGGTAGCGGTGGTGGGTACTGGATTGATAGCGTCGGTGGGTACCAGGTCAGCAGTGTCAGTGGCGGTGACCATGGCAGCGGGTCCCTGGTCGGCAGCATCAGCAGCTGCAGTAGCAGTTGCCGCAGTGGCGGATCCCTGGTCGGCATCGCCGATGGTGGCGGCCGCGTACCTGGTCGGCAGTGTCAGTAGCGGCGATGGTGGCAGCATTGGTTGTTGAAGTCTGGGCTCAGGCCTGGGTGGTCATTGCTCCATGTGGGAGGTCTAAGCAGGCCAATGTCATCCCGGTGAGGGAGGGCGGGCTGTACCTTCCGTGCTCAGTGCCTACCCCGTGAAGTCAAGCACTGGCGTGCAGTGGAGCCCTCATTCTCATTGAACGAGAGCTCTGAAGAAGAGATGTTTGAATGGGAGGGTGACAGTTGGGCCTCACCTGAGGTGCTGTGTTTGATGGTGGCCATTTGGAGCAACAGACTATAGCAAAGTGGCCATTTTTAAGGCACTTCTGGCACCTGGCTTTCCTTACCAGACACTGGGACCTGCTGTGCTTATCCCTCCCGCACAAGTAGCACTTTGGGGTCGCTTCAGGCAGTGTAGCGGCGGCCGACAGGCCGTCGGTGGGCCATGGGGTAGTAGGGTTGAGGGAGGGCATCCTACTCACTTCATAACATGGGTTCCAACCATGAGAGTAAGTGTCCATACTCAAGACCACATCCTCCATTGTCTCTGCGATACGGATCACGTCCTCTAGGTTTTCTCCCCCGTGCTCTAGCAGGCGCTGCCTCACCTCATTCAATCGGACCACAGCCACGTAAGCATCCCGAATGAGATCGTCGGTGGTCTCAGCAGCAGTTCTGTCTGAGCAGGCACGGGCTCTGCCCAGTGCCCTTAGTGCTTGGCTATAAGCTCTACAGGACTCACTGGGCAGTTGCCTCCTGGTCGCTAACCTGTATCGGGTATAGACCCTGTTTACTGGTCACTCGTAGAGTCCTTTCAACACCTTCATGGCTGCAGCATAAAGTGGCTGGATCCTGGATGCTCTCAAAGACTCTCGGGGACACCATAGACATCAATACTAGTAGTCGATGGCCGTCCTCCTCCACGGCAGGGTCAAAGAATTGGAGGTAAGCTTCAAAATACCTCACCCAGTGCTTAAAGTCATTCGAAGCTGTAGCCGACTGCAGGTCGATGTTGAGCATACGCTCCATCCCTTGAAAACTTTCTAGTTAATAAAATTGTAGTGCATGTCGAAAGAATCAAAGGCTTGTTAATCCAAACCGAGGCTTTTATTAACTAGAAGACTGGAGCGTATCACATGTAGGTCGACCAGTCCAGAAGGACCTGGGTCTGGCAAGGAGCAACCCTTTAAGACCTGCCAGTAGGCATGGCTACACTCTCAGCCAATCACAACCATCCTATACCACAATATATGCATATACACATTGGTGATAGAATCTGAACTATCACACAGAGCCAGCCCTATCAGGCTGAGAAACAGCTTCTTCCCAGGGGAAGTGAGAACACTGAACGACCAAAGGAACTGCTCACGCTGACCATCCGAAACTCTCACATTTCCATAACAATATTTATTTATTTTTCTGTATATATGAATACTTGTCCTGCATTTATATTGTTTGTATGTATGTGTGTGATATCCGCTTGTGTGTCACACTGAGGAACAGAGAACGCTGTTTGGTGGGGTTGTACTTGCGCAATCAGATAACAATAAATGACGACTTGAGCTATGTTCACAATTCTACTGTCTTGTGGTCTTGGGCAGAGCAGTGAGTGCCTGGGCCAAGGTGGGATGCATCCACACAGGATGCTTTCAATACACAAAATGTTGGAGGAACTTAACAGGTCAGACAGCATCCTTGGAAGGCAAAAGATGGTCGATGTTTCAGCTGAAACCTTTCATTGTGACTGTTCCCTGACAAGGATACTTTCCACAGTGCATTTAAAAGAATTGGAAAGGTACTCTTGGGATGTACCAGATTTCTTCAGGCATCTGAGAAGTGTGCTTTCTTGGCCGTAGTGTCAGCATGGTTTGACCAGGGCAAGTTGTTGATGGGGATATTTATTTCTACAAACTGAAAGCTCTCCACCAACTCCACTTCTTCACAGAGGATCCTGAAGCTCTCAATCCCAAAGGATTGTCTAACAAGAAGAATGTGACCCAGCATACCGATCAAACTGTCCAGCTGAGACTGGCAATGATAGGACTTCTGGTGAAGTACTCAGTTAATGAAACTGTAAACTCAGATTTCTGAAGGAATTAAAGGGTTACAAGCATATTGCGCAGAAACAACAGAGCACTATACTAGAGGAGGGACTGGATGAGAAAAACCTTAATGTACAGCTGTAGACAGGATGTCTGGAGCCAGGTGTCAAGTTTGGTTTTAAGCAGATGCGTGTGAATAAGAAACCTGCACCAAAGAGGGATACCTGCTGCTTCAGAACCAGCCGTAATGTTGAGAGTGCATTAGGTCTAGACATGAAGTCCCAGTTAGAATATTTTTTCTGGTCTGTGGAGAAACCATCAAATTGGTCAGAGATGCACTAAAACTCTTTCCACTGTAGCGAAACACAGCAATTTGCAGACTTGACCTTGTGTTTGTTCTATGCATTAAGTAGGGCATAGATACCAGACTGGTAAAATATATGTTTTGTAGACTCTGGACTAAATCCACAAGTGCGGAACTGATCCAAATAACAACTTCATCAGTACAACCCTAGTACCTGGACAACCCTATGTTACAAATTAAATATTTTTAATTAATTTCTCTACAATCATCACCGAAGATCGTTTATTTTTAAAAATAAATATGAATTTGGAATTTAGTTGTGCAATTATGTGTTAGCAGGGGTGGGCAACCTTTTCATTTTTAATTTAGGCATTCAGTACAGTAACAGGCCATTTCAGCCCACGAGTCCATGCTGCCCAATTAACCAACACCCCTGGTATGTACTCGTGGGCTGAAATGGCCTGTATGTCTAAATTTAAAAGTTGCCCACCCCGTGAGAGGAACAATTGAGAGCACGCTTTCCTCCGCTGAGCAATAGCTAGTATGGTTAAAGTTTTAAAGGGACTGTGGTGAAGAAATTATGAAGCACAAAGTATGTGGGCAATGAGCAGGGCAGTTGGACAGTTAAAGGAAATAATGTATTTTCTGTCACAATCCACTTTTACTCAATAGTTCCCAACATGTATGGAGATCTTTATTATTTGTCATTATTAATTATGTCATTTTTTTAATCTTCAGTATACTGTAACTACAGCACAAGACCATTGAAATCTATCAAGAATAATGTGTATTTGATAAATGTTCTTGCTTCTGAGAGCCTCTCCTGTCCTGTTTAATTCCAATTTTATACTTTAACTGTCCCTCTTTTATGAGTTTGATTGTGAAACTAGTGCTTTTATGAAATATTACTAAGCTTGCCCATCAAAAAAGAATATTCTAAGCAAAAACGACAAGTCCAATAAATTATAAATCCTTCCTGCACCCACGCTGAGACTGCCAAACCTCACAATACCTCCACTGCATCAAGAACAATAAGCAAGTCAAAATGGATGCGGAGCTTGGTTGAGACCGAATAAAACTGCAGTAAAGAAATACTTGAATTATTGCTTGAAGAATTAATATCGATTGCTGTGGTTATAGAATACATTGCCATCAGTGCATATGCGGAATATGAAGCAAATAACAGAATTTTAAAAAGCTCCGAGATATGTAACTAAGTGTATGCCTTTAATAAAATAAAATAAAATTCTGAAGTTAGTTTACATTTTTTTCATGATATTTTTGCTGTAATTTAACAATTTGATTCTTCAGGAGTTAACTTACGGAGACGGAATCTTAATACTTAAGAAATGGGTAACTCGGGGTCAGAGGAGTTGTTTGAAAGATCAAAGATCACAAACCCACACTGAAGAACGGGACATGAGGCAGAAAGTGAAACCACTCTCAAGAAGGGACTGATGCCTATCAAACTGAGGTTGACAGCCTCCCGCAACCTCCGTTAGTTTAAGTGAGGCTGGCTGTGTTTCCCAGGTTTGAGGACACTTTGCGGCTGAGCAAAGGTGAAGGGGATTTCGGGGAAGTGAGATGTTCTCCTTGACTTGACTATCTCCCATCTAACCAGACATTTCACAACTGTTTCCAGTTTATGCACCAGAACTCTTCTCTGGATAGAAATCTGTCTTAAAATCACAGATTAAGCCCATTGAAATTAATTGATCCAGATTTCTGACTGTTATTTGTCCTGAAAAACAATAGAAAACAGAAGTGCAGGATATGACACGACAGGGCATCAAAGAATGTAGGGTGCAGTATCACATTGAGTCACAGAGTGCAGGGTGCTGTGTTCCAGTGCGTCACAGAGTGCAGGGTGCAGTGTTACAGTGACTCACAGGGTGCAGGGTGCAGTGTTACAGTGAGTCACAGAGTGCAGGGTGCGGTGTTACAGTGCGTCACAGAGTGCAGAGTGCAGTGTTACAGTGAGTTACAGAGTGCAGGATGCAGTATTACAGTGAGTCACAGAGTGCAGGGTGCAGTGTTACAGTGAGTCACAGAGTGCAGGGTGCAGTGTTACAGTGCGTCACAGAATGTAGGGTGCAGTGTTACAGTGAGTCACAGAGTGCAGGGTGCAGTGTTACAGTGAGTCATAGAGTGCAGGGTGCAGTGTTACAGTGAGTCATAGAGTGCAGGGTGCAGTGTTACAGTGAGTCACAGAGTGCAGGGTGCAGTGTTACAGTGAGTCACAGAGTGCAGGGTGCTGTGTTACAGTGAGTCACAGAGTGCAGGGTGCTGTGTTACAGTGAGTCACAGAGTGCAGGGTGCTGTGTTACAGGGAATCACAGAGTGCAGGGTGCAGTGTTACAGTGAGTCACAGAGTGCAGGGTGCTGTGTTACAGTGAGTCACAGAGTGCAGGGTGCAGTGTTACAGTGAGTCACAGAGTGCAGGGTGCAGTGTTACTGTGAGTCACAGAGTGCAGGGTGCAGTGTTACAGTGAGTCACAGAGTGCAGGGTGCTGTGTTACAGTGAGTCACAGAGTGCAGGGTGCTGTGTTACAGGGAATCACAGAGTGCAGGGTGCAGTGTTACAGTGAGTCACAGAGTGCAGGGTGCTGTGTTACAGTGAGTCACAGAGTGCAGGGTGCAGTGTTACAGTGAGTCACAGAGTGCAGGGTGCAGTGTTACAGTGAGTCACAGAGTGCAGGGTGCAGTGTTACAGTGAGTCACAGAGTGCAGGGTGCAGTGTTACAGTGAGTCACAGAGTGCAGGGTGCAGTGTTACAGTGAGTCACAGAATTCAGGGTGCTGTGTTACAGTGAGTCACAGAGTGCAGGGTGCAGTGTTACAGTGAGTCACAGAGTGCAGGGTGCTGTGTTACAGGGAATCACAGAGTGCAGGGTGCTGTGTTACAGGGAATCACAGAGTGCAGGGTGCAGTGTTAGAGTGAGTCACAGAGTGCAGGGTGCAGTGTTACAGTGAGTCACAGAATTCAGGGTGCAGTGTTACAGTGAGTCACAGAGTGCAGGGTGCAGTGTTACAGTGAGTCACAGAGTGCAGGGTGCTGTGTTACAGGGAATCACAGAGTGCAGGGTGCTGTGTTACAGGGAATCACAGAGTGCAGGGTGCAGTGTTAGAGTGAGTCACAGAGTGCAGGGTGCAGTGTTACAGTGAGTCACAGAGTGCAGGGTGCAGTGTTACAGTGAGTCACAGAGTGCAGGGTGCTGTGTTACAGGGAATCACAGAGTGCAGGGTGCAGTGTTAGAGTGAGTCACAGAGTGCAGGGTGCAGTGTTACAGTGAGTCACAGAGTGCAGGGTGCAGTGTTACAGGGAATCACAGAGTGCAGGGTGCAGTGTTACAGTGAGTCACAGAGTGCAGGGTGCAGTGTTACAGTGAGTCACAGAGTGCAGGGTGCTGTGTTACAGTGAGTCACAGAGTGCAGGGTGCTGTGTTACAGGGAATCACAGAGTGCAGGGTGCAGTGTTACAGTGAGTCACAGAGTGCAGGGTGCAGTGTTACAGTGAGTCACAGAGTGCAGGGTGCAGTGTTACAGTGAGTCACAGAGTGCAGGGTGCAGTGTTACAGTGAGTCACAGAATTCAGGGTGCAGTGTTACAGTGAGTCACAGAATTCAGGGTGCAGTGTTACAGTGAGTCACAGAGTGCAGGGTGCAGTGTTACAGTGAGTCACAGAATGTAGGGTGCAGTGTTACAGTGAGTCACAGAATTCAGGGTGCAGTGTTACAGTGAGTCACAGAATTCAGGGTGCAGTGTTACAGTGAGTCACAGAGTGCAGGGTGCAGTGTTACAGTGAGTCACAGAGTGCAGGGTGCTGTGTTACAGTGAGTCACAGAGTGCAAGGTGCAGTGTTACAGTGTGTCACAGAATGTAGGGTGCAGTGTTACAGTGAGTCACAGAATTCAGGGTGCAGTGTTACAGTGAGTCACAGAATTCAGGGTGCAGTGTTACAGTGAGTCACAGAATTCAGGGTGCAGTGTTACAGTGAGTCACAGAGTGCAGGGTGCTGTGTTACAGTGAGTCACAGAGTGCAGGGTGCAGTGTTACAGTGAGTCACAGAATTCAGGGTGCAGTGTTACAGTGAGTCACAGAGTGCAGGGTGCAGTGTTACAGTGAGTCACAGAGTGCAGGGTGCTGTGTTACAGTGCGTCACAGAATTCACGGTGCAGTGTTACAGTGAGTCACAGAGTGCAGGGTGCAGTGTTACAGTGAGTCACAGAGTGCAGGGTGCTGTGTTACAGTGTGTCACAGAATTCAGGGTGCTGTGTTACAGTGTGTCACAGAATTCAGGGTGCAGTGTTACAGGGAGTCACAGAGTGCAGGGTGCTGTGTTACAGTGAGTCACAGAGTGCAGGGTGCTGTGTTACAGTGTGTCACAGAATGTAGGGTGCAGTGTTACAGTGAGTCACAGAATTCAGGGTGCTGTGTTACAGTGTGTCACAGAATTCAGGGTGCAGTGTTACAGGGAGTCACAGAGTGCAGGGTGCTGTGTTACAGTGAGTCACAGAGTGCAGGGTGCTGTGTTACAGTGAGTCACAGAATTCAGGGTGCAGTGTTACAGTGAGTCACAGAATTCAGGGTGCTGTGTTACAGTGTGTCACAGAATTCAGGGTGCAGTGTTACAGGGAGTCACAGAGTGCAGGGTGCTGTGTTACAGTGAGTCACAGAGTGCAGGGTGCTGTGTTACAGTGAGTCACAGAATTCAGGGTGCAGTGTTACAGTGTGTCACAGAATTCAGGGTGCTGTGTTACAGTGTGTCACAGAATTCAGGGTGCAGTGTTACAGGGAGTCACAGAGTGCAGGGTGCTGTGTTACAGTGAGTCACAGAGTGCAGGGTGCTGTGTTACAGTGAGTCACAGAATTCAGGGTGCAGTGTTACAGTGAGTCACAGAATTCAGGGTGCAGTGTTACAGTGAGTCACAGAGTGCAGGGTGCAGTGTTACAGTGAGTCACAGAGTGCAGGGTGCTGTGTTACAGTGCGTCACAGAATTCACGGTGCAGTGTTACAGTGAGTCACAGAGTGCAGGGTGCAGTGTTACAGTGAGTCACAGAGTGCAGGGTGCTGTGTTACAGTGTGTCACAGAATTCAGGGTGCTGTGTTACAGTGTGTCACAGAATTCAGGGTGCAGTGTTACAGGGAGTCACAGAGTGCAGGGTGCTGTGTTACAGTGAGTCACAGAGTGCAGGGTGCTGTGTTACAGTGTGTCACAGAATGTAGGGTGCAGTGTTACAGTGAGTCACAGAATTCAGGGTGCAGTGTTACAGTGAGTCACAGAATTCAGGGTGCAGTGTTACAGTGAGTCACAGAGTGCAGGGTGCAGTGTTACAGTGAGTCACAGAGTGCAGGGTGCTGTGTTACAGTGAGTCACAGAGTGCAGGGTGCTGTGTTACAGTGAGTCACAGAGTGCAGGGTGCAGTGTTACAGTGTGTCACAGAATGTAGGGTGCAGTGTTACAGTGAGTCACAGAATTCAGGGTGCAGTGTTACAGGGAGTCACAGAGTGCAGGGTGCTGTGTTCCACAGACAAAGTCCAGAGTATAGAGAAAAGTACAGTTAAAGCAGTACAGGGACATCACCTTTTACCAATGGGAGGTCCATTCAAGACTCTAAGAACAGCAGGAAAGAAATGGTCCTCAAATCTGGAGGTTTATATTTTCAAGCTCATGCATCTACTAAACAACTGGAGATGGGAGAAGAGAGTGTGACCAAAGATGTTCAATGTATCCTTTGATATGCTGGCTGCTTTCCTGAGGAAATGGGAGGTGTAGACAGAATTGATGGAGGGGAGAGTGGTCTGAGCAGTGTTCATAACTCTCGACAGTTTCTTGTATTCTTGGGCAGAGCTGTTCCCGTGACATTTCTAACTAAATAAGAAGACAGGATGATTGATATTGTTGATATGAACTTTGGTTAAGTCATTGGACAAAATCCCACAGGGTAGATTGGACCAGAAGGTTAAGTCATGTGATATCGAAAGGGAGTTGAATCCATAACTGATTTGTAATAAATGAAGGCAGATGATACAGTGGCAGGAGGATACATTTCTGATTGGTAGTCTGTGATCCTTTTTGTTTGTGCTGGGACGAGTATGCGGGTGCAAGGATGTAACAGTGGCAGCCTATCAAGAAGAACTCATCTGTGACAGGTCAGTGGCCATTTTCCATTCCAATCACATCCGTGAGTGACTCCTGGAAAAGGGCGATCAGACCCTCCAGAAAGTCATCCAGCTGGCTTGATCATTAGAGATAGCCTAAAAGAACACGGAGGCCTTTTTGGCAAACCACGCGGCTGCCAGATGGGAAGCACGGATACTGCCATCTTGGGACTTGGGGACCCTGATTGACATTGCAGCTGCTGAGTACATGAAGTGTAACTACTGCGGCCAAACTAAACACCCGAGAAAGTACTGCCCGGCCCATAGCACAACCTGTTCAAACTGCTAGAAGGGGCATTACGCCAAGGTATGCCATTCTAAACCTCTCCAGCAGCGCAGCATGCGGACAGTGACCCTCATGGCCATCTTGTGTTGACCCTCTTCCGGGAATGGGAGGAAGATGACACGAGATGACTTCACGTCTGGCATCTCTTCCAGACCATGCCATATGTGATACATAGGGGGCTGCCATTTTTGGGATCTCCAAGGCGACCATCTTGGTGGCAGCCATCCCAATGCCACAGCAGCAGTGACTCCAACAAGTTGACGCTGGCCTCCGTCATGCTAGACCACAACAGGACACACCAGCAGAGATAAATGGTCACACCACGGACTGCCTATTCGACACAGGGAGTACTGAGAGCATATACACTTGGGCATTGCCCATCGCTACACCCTGCCATTGTCCCCCACCAAGTGCAATGTAGCATAGCATCCAAGTCCCACTCCATGGTAATGGATTGTTGCTGCACTGTAAACCTGACTGTTAGGGGCACAAAGTACAAAAACTTCAAACTGCTAGTAATGTCCCATCTCTATGCATAGTGGGGCTCAATTTCCAGTGTTGGCTTAAGAGTGTGCTGATGTAGTTTGATGGGCCCCACCCTCCCTTCATAGTCAGAAATAACCAGTTACTGGAAGGCCCACCCTTCCTTTCAAATGCATTCAATCACACTCTGGAACGCCATTTGGGTCAACCGATCTGCGGGCTGACCAGCCTCCTAGTCCCTCGACCCCCTCCCCTCACCCATAGAAACATAGAAACATAGAAGATAGGAGCAGGAGTAGGTCATTTAACCCTTCGAGCCTGCTCCGCCATTCAATGAGATCATGGCTGATCTTAAAGTTCAGTAACCCGTCCCCACCTTCTCTCCGTAACCTTTATACCCTTATACTGAAGAAATAGATCTAATTCCCTCTAAAATATATTTAATAAACCTGCCTCTACTGCCCTCTGTGGCAATGAATTCCACAGATTCACCCCCCTCTGGGTAAAGAAAGTCCTCCTCATCTCGGTCCTAAATGGTTTGCCTATTATCCTCAAACCATGGCCCCAGGTTCTGGATTTTCCCATCATCGGAAACATCCCATCTGCATCCATTCTGTCCAGTCCTGCCAGAATTTTATAGGTCTCTATGAGATCCCCTTTCAATCTTCTAAACTCCAGCGAGTACAATCCCAATTTGCGCAATCTTTCCTCATAAGTCATTCCTGCCATTCCAGTTATCAGCCTGGTGAATCGCCTCTGCACTCCCTCAATTGCAAGAACATCCTTCCTTAGATAAGGTGACCAAAACTGCACACAATACTCCAGGTGGGGTCTCACCAAGGCTCTGTGACGCACCATCTCAAAGAATTCCAATAGATTTGTCAAGCACGATTTACCTTTTGTAAATCCATGTTGACTCCATCCAATCCCTTCTCTGCTAGTCATATGCTCCGCTATTATATCCTTAATAATGGATTCCATCAATTTGCCCACTACTGATGTAAGGCTCACCGGCCTATAATTCCCCGCTTTTTCTCTACACCACTTTTTAAATAGTGGGGTAACCCTCCAATCCATGGGTACTGATCCTGAGTCTATCGAGTTCTGGGAAGTAATTCTTAAAGCATCTGCTATCTGAATGGCCACTTCCTTGAGTACCTTAGGATGTAGATTATCAGGCCCTTGGGATTTATCTGCCTTCAATCCCATCAATTTCCCCAAGACCATGTCCTTAGAGATAGTGATTTCTTTCAGTTCCTCCCTTGCATTAGTTTCTATGTTTCCCAACATCCTTGGGAGGTTATTTGTATCCTCTCTTGTAAAAACAGAACTAAAGTAAGAATTTAATTGGTCTGCCATTTCCTTATTCCCCATTATATATTCCCCTGATTCCGACTGCAAAGGACCTACTCTGGATTTCACCAATCTTTTCCTCTTGACATATTTATAAAAGCTTTTGCAGTTGGTTTTTATATTTGCCGCAAGCTTACTTTCGTAATTTATTTTTGCCCTCTTGATTAATCCCTTTGTCCTCCTTTGGTGCATCTTGAACTGCTCCCAGTCTTCGGTTGCGGTACTTTTTTTGGCCAATTGATATGCTCTCTCTTTGGACCCAATGCTGTCTCTAATTTCCCTTCTTATCCACGGTTGAGTCACCTTTTTTGGTTTATTTTTATGCCAAACCGGTATAAACGATTTTTGCAATTTCTCCATTAGATCTGTGAATGCTTTCCATTGTCTATCCACAGTCAACTCCTCCATAAATACCACCCAATCAATCTTACTCAACTCTCTTCTCATACCATCATAATTCCCTTTATTTAAATTCAGGACCTTAGTCTCGGTTTTAATTTCATCACTTTCCATGTCGAGTGAGAATTCGATCATATTGTGATCGCTCCTACCCAAAGGGCCTCGCACAAGTTTGCTGATTAGCCCCTTATCATTGCATAATACCCAATCTAAAATGGCCTGCTCCCGAGTTGGTTCCTCAACATATTGGTCTAGATAACCGTCCCGTAAACATTCAAGGAATTCCTCCTCCTCTGTATCCTCTGTTCCAGAACCTTACCCCCAACTGCAAACTCATAGCCATGAAAAGCAGGAGATACAGCGTAGGGGACAGGGAGTTCATAAAAGCTGAAGTGGGGCGTCTGCTAGTGGAGGGCATCATAGAACCTAGTAACAGCCCCTGAAGGTCACAGGTGGAAGTGGTTAAGTGTGGGGAGAAGCACTGGATGGTCGTCGTTTATAGACAGACCACTTTAGATTCAATTTACTGGACACCTACCGTCCTCCCCTGCTAGCTGAGATTGTGAATAAGATCACCCAGTTCTGGATCTTCTCCTCCACAAGTTGGTGTACCGCCAGATCCCGATCTGCACCGGAGGTCCATCCATACATGGCGTTAGAGGCCAACAGCTGCCTCTACCATTTTCATGAAGAAGCTGATATGTCATTCAGCTGATGTGCTGTTATACACATTTTATATGTTTAAAAATGCCTCAGTTTATCCAAACTGAAATTCTTCCTCTCTTATAAATTCTTTAACCCATCGTACAGGGGTATCACTTCTTGCTTCAAGACACATTTTTGTCTCATGCAGTACAAGATAACATTACCTTGAACCAAATCCAACTCTCTCAACAAGACCTTGTTGATAAGCAAAAATTAAAAAATCGATGTTTTCATTCTCTTTCACGATCAGCATCAGAAACATATGATGATGTGTTTCCCGCAAACAGCCCCCCACCTCCTTTTCTCCCCCCACCTCCCCAAGATTCCACCCTGTTTTTGGCATTAGGCTCACTAAAATATTAGATAATTAATTAAAAATTTCATTATGAAATGTAACTAATATTATTTTCAAATCAATCAGCCTGATTTTGTGAAATTTACTGTTCTTTATATAACAAAAAAATATACTTTATTCGCAATAAATTATTTACAAAAAGGAAAACTGTTCAAAGTCTTTTTACAGCCATAAATGTCAGTCATATTCATACATTCTCATCAATGTACATTACATTTGTTCTCTCAATGCATCATTACCACTGAAGCACCTTGTCATTTCTCTCCCCTCCCACCCCCCCAACCCCCCACAACCCTGATGTTTGAGGGACATCGTCTCAGGCTCAGCCCATCAATGCCCGGTAATGGATGGACTCTAGACTGTAGACCTTCCCACATCACCCTCCTCGCGTTGCCTGCACCACCAAGCCTCAGTGCATCCCCCAGCACGTACTCCTGCAGCCTGGAATGTGCCTGTCGGCAGCATTCCTGGACCGACGTCCATTGTTATGAAAGGAGCATTGTAATTTTCCCCTCTTCCTAAGGCCAGAAATAGTCATCAAGCAAATCCCTGCAGACCCTCTTAAAGTGACATTTAACTGACACAGTGGAAGTGTCTCACAACCCCAGACCCACCTCAGGGAGCCCATTTACAAGAAGAACACACAAGATTCCCAAACAGGTAGTCACTAGGCAGCAGATTTCCAGCTATTCCTAATGTAATATGTTACCAGAGCTCCAATCAATGACTGATCAGGGCAGCAGTTAAAGCAATAACATGTATATGTTAAAATGTGGTTACCCTCCTTTATTAAGGTTTACAGGCTGGCCAAGAGTTCCGCTACACTGTGCCAAAATAGAATGAAGTACATTATGAATTTCAATTCATTCGTGAGCTTTCAATGTCCCTGACGACAACTGGTCTGTGATTTAGTGTCTCCATTACAGCACTTTCTTCTCAATCCATGGAATTATACAATCTCCTCAACCAAATACTCTCTACAAAGGATGTAAATATTCAGAGGTCACAATAACATGCATTGGAATACTTGTAATCTACATTTATTTTTTTTTAATTATTGCACAAATTTTTTAATTACAGTAAAACCCGTTATCCGGAATTCAAGCAGCCAGCAAAAAAAGGAAAATAAATTTAAAAAAAATTAAAATAAATAAGAATAAATTTAAAAATAAAATGGTAAAAGTGTAAATGTTCTCTGAAGAAAAACACATAAACCTTTGGTGAAGATGAGAGCAAATATTCAGCCAGTGGAGTGTCCTGGTCGTAATTTGAATAAAGTTGTGTTTGAATAAATTGGCATCACCCAGGATGAAGAGTTGGTTGATGCTGTTCAGTGTTGGGGTGACCCTGCTTAGTCAGAGTTTTCAACCAGTAAGATTCTTAATTTTTATTTGTATATTATTAAATATATTAGTGAGACTTTATCTGTAAACCTGGGGGTAGTGGGGGGGGGGGGGGGGGCGGGATTTAGTTATGATAGTAGCACTGTTAACGTAGTGGTTAACACAATAAGTTATGGGGATTACCTGATTAAAATGAACTTTGCATAATTAAGAACTACAATATTGATTGTTTTTTCAAATTACTTAACATCTTGCACTGTCTTTTTGCCTTTTAAATTGTTTATTCTTAATGCTGGTGTATTACTTAGGCATTGTAGAGTGAGTCTCAAGCAACCGGAAAACTCATTTATCCGCCATCTACCAATCTCTATAGGGGCTGGATTCAGGGGCTTTTACTGTACTGACCTAATGGGAAGAGGAAATTATAGATGTAACTTGAAGTGTTTGTAATGAATAAGCATCACATATTTGTCATTTAAATAGAAGCTTTCTTCTTTCAGAGCCTTGTGTTGGGAACAATGCGAGGAGGAAGTTTGTAGTTCATTTATTGGGAGAATCATTGTGGATGTCCTTAGATTCCCTACAATGTGCAAGGCTTTCCTACAATAAAATACTGCTTTGCTCTTGGAATTTGGCAGGGTTGGAGATCAAGAGATTTCCTCAAATTAGTGGTCCTCTTGGTTGATGTCACTGTATTGGATTGTGTGGCTGTTTCTAGGTCAATTCGTCTTCAAACTGCTGGGTGTGGGTACAGGAAATTCTTATCATGTGGGTCCTAAGGATGCCAGTCAGATTGGTACATTTTGGTACTGATAGGGTGGACAGCCAGGGTGACAATAACAAATACCAGTGAACATCTGTTTGAGTTGAGTTGAAGGATGTTTAGGGGAGATGTCAGAGGTTGGAATGCATCGGCAGGGATGGTAGTGGAGGTTGGTACAATAGGGACATTTAAAATAGTCTTAGATAGGCATATGGAAAATGGTTATGGGTGTGAGGTTAGGAAGGATTGCTGGGCATTCATTTTAAAAGAGAATTGAGGAGGAATTTCTTTAGTTAGAGAGTGGTGAACCCTGGAATTTGTTGCCATGGGCAGCTGTGGAGGCCAGGTCATTGGGTAGAGATATCAAAATAGTCAGGGTATTAAGGGTTACAGGGAGAAGACAGGGCAGTGGAGTCGAGTTAGAGAATGGATCAACTCATATTGGAATGGCAGAGCAGACTCGATGGGCTAAATTTTCTACTTCGGCTCCTCTGACACATTTTCATGGATTATACTGGTTGAGGTGTAGGTTTATATATGTATATTTTTAAAAAAATATTTTATTTTGATTTTCATTGGCTCGCAGAAATCGAGCAGTATAATCTTTCAACATTTATACAATATACAGAGCCTGTGATTATTCCCCCTCCCCACCGCACCTCCTCCCCACCCCCACCCCCACCCCCCTCCCACTCTTATCCCACTGAAAAGAGTCAATTAAATTGTACAAATAGGAAAAAAAACTTAAGGGGATAAGCATCGAGGATGGCTAAATAACCAAGGTTTAAAAAAAAACAAAAAAAAAAACAAAACTAAAAAAAAAACACGTCATCCGCACTACATCCCACTTTCTTGGACACTTTCAATTCCCTGCTGGGACAGATTGCTATTATACCCCCATATCAAAGTGAGGGGGGGGGGGGTGTTAATCTATCTGTGCATCAATGTATTTCAAGTAAGATCTATCTGTGCATCAATGTATTTCAAGTAAGGTAGCCACACTCTAACAAATGTGTGCTTTCTTCCTTCGATTGTATGTGATTTTCTCCAGGGGAATGCAATTCTGCATTTCCATATTCGATCATGTGGTATTTAAATCTATCTATCTACCTCTACCTAGCTACCTACCTCTACCTAGCTACCTACCTACCTACCTCTACTTAGCTACCTACCTCTACCTACCTACCTACCTCTACCTACCTACCTACCTACCTACCTACCTAGCTACCTACCTACCTACCTAGCTACCTACCTACCTCTCCCTACCTACCTCTCCCTACCTACCTCTCCCTACCTACCCCTACCTACCTACCCCTACCTACCTACCCACCCCTACCTACCTACCTACCCCTACCTACCTACCTACCTCTACCTACCTACCTACCTCTACCTACCTACCTACCTCTACCTACCTACCTCTACCTACATACCTCTACCTACCTACCTCTACCTACCTACCTCTACCTACCTACCTCTACCTACCTACCTCTACCTACCTACCTCTCCCTACCTACCTCTCCCTACCTACCTCTACCTACCTACCTCTTCCTACCTACCTCTCCCTACCTACCCCTACCTACCTACCCCTACCTACCTACCCACCCCTACCTACCTACCTACCCCTACCTACCTACCTACCTCTACCTACCTACCTACCTCTACCTACCTACCTACCTCTACCTACCTACCTCTACCTACCTACCTCTACCTACCTACCTCTACCTACCTACCTCTACCTACCTACCTCTACCTACCTACCTCTACCTACCTACCTCTACCTACCTACCTACCTCTCCCTACCTACCTCTCCCTACCTACCTCTCCCTACCTACCTCTCCCTACCTACCTCTACCTACCTACCTCTTCCTACCTACCTACCTACCTGTACCTACCTACCTTTACCTACCTACCTCTACCTACCTACCTACCCCTACCTACCTACCTACCCCTACCTACCTACCTACCCCTACCTACCTACCTACCCCTACCTACCTACCTACCTCTACCTACCTACCTACCTCTACCTACCTACCTACCTCTACCTACCTACCTCTACCTACCTACCTCTACCTACCTACCTCTACCTACCTACCTCTACCTACCTACCTACCTCTACCTACCTACCTCTCCCTACCTACCTCTCCCTACCTACCTCTCCCTACCTACCTCTCCCTACCTACCTCTCCCTACCTACCTCTCCCTACCTACCTCTACCTACCTACCTCTACCTACCTACCTCTCCCTACCTACCTCTCCCTACCTACCTTTACCTACCTACCTCTACCTACCTACCTACCTCTACCTACCTACCTCTACCTACCTACCTCTACCTACCTACCTCTACCTACCTACCTACCTCTACCTACCTACCTCTACCTACCTACCTCTCCCTACCTACCTCTCCCTACCTACCTCTCCCTACCTACCTCTCCCTACCTACCTCTCCCTACCTACCTCTACCTACCTACCTCTCCCTACCTACCTCTCCCTACCTACCTCTCCCTACCTACCTCTCCCTACCTACCTCTCCCTACCTACCTCTACCTACCTACCTCTACCTACCTACCTCTCCCTACCTACCTCTCCCTACCTACCTTTACCTACCTACCTCTACCTACCTACCTACCTCTACCTACCTACCTCTACCTACCTACCTCTACCTACCTACCTACCTCTACCTACCTACCTCTACCTACCTACCTCTACCTACCTACCTCTCCCTACCTACCTCTCCCTACCTACCTCTCCCTACCTACCTCTCCCTACCTACCTCTACCTACCTACCTCTACCTACCTACCTCTCCCTACCTACCTCTCCCTACCTACCTTTACCTGCCTACCTCTACCTACCTACCTACCTCTACCTACCTACCTCTCCCTACCTACCTCTCCCTACCTACCTCTCCCTACCTACCTCTCCCTACCTACCTCTCCCTACCTACCTCTCCCTACCTACCTCTACCTACCTACCTCTACCTACCTACCTCTCCCTACCTACCTCTCCCTACCTACCTTTACCTACCTACCTCTACCTACCTACCTACCTCTACCTACCTACCTCTACCTACCTACCTCTCCCTACCTACCTCTCCCTACCTACCTCTCCCTACCTACCTCTCCCTACCTACCTCTCCCTACCTACCTCTCCCTACCTACCTCTCCCTACCTACCTTTACCTACCTACCTCTACCTACCTACCTACCTCTACCTACCTACCTCTACCTACCTACCTCTCCCTACCTACCTCTCCCTACCTACCTCTCCCTACCTACCTCTCCCTACCTACCTCTCCCTACCTACCTCTACCTACCTACCTCTCCCTACCTACCTCTCCCTACCTACCTTTACCTACCTACCTCTACCTACCTACCTACCTCTACCTACCTACCTCTACCTACCTACCTCTATCTCTATAGATATTGGCACAACATCAGGGTCAAAGGGCATGTCTGTGCTGTCCTATAATCTATTTCAAATTTTGTTTTGCAACAGGCTGTAGTCATCACTCTCAGTGATTACCGGCAATGAAGAATGGTGGTGCAATGGGCAGGATACACTAGTGCTGTCTGTGTGGAATTTGCACATCCTCCTTGTGGCCGCGTTGGTTTTGTCCTGGTCCTCTGGTTTCCTCCCACACCTCAGATCAGGTCAAGTTCACGGTCATGTGATGAGAGGCATTGATAGGGTGGACTGTAAGAAGCCAAACTGCATGTTGGTCTTTATTGCAAAGTATTTGGTGTTTAAGAACAAGGAGGAGGTTATGGACAGGGTGCTGGTGAGGCACATCTTGAATATTGTGCACAATTTTGGTCCCCTTACTTTATAAGGGATATCATGATTTATGATGAAAACACTGGAGAAACCCAACAAGTCACTCAATGTTCTTTGTGTAGTAAAGTTAGAGATACATAACCAACATTTCAGGCCCAAGCCCTTCATCAAGGTGTGAGCAGAAGGCTGACAGACAGCTGAATAAAATGGTGAGGGGAGGGGAGGGGAGGGGAGGGGAGGGGAGGGGAGGGGAGGGGAGGGGTGGGAGGGATGGCACAAGAGAAAAAAGCTGGGGTGATGGGAAGGGGTTAGCTCTCTGAATGGAGGGAAGGGGGTGGAAAACTGGAGGAAAGGAGATAGAGGGATGGGAAGAGAGGGAGACATAGGATTGGTATAACAGAAACTGGAGAACTTATTCTTAATACCATCCAGTTGGAGGGGGCCCATATAGAATATTCAGTAGTGCTCCTCCAATTTACAGATGGCCTTGGCTTGGCAGTGCATGAAGCCATGGACAGACATGTCGGCACAGGAGTGAGGCATGAAATAGAAATGCTTAGCCACTGGGAGATCCCTGGTATTACTGCAGGTAGAGTGAAAGTGCTCAGCAAAACAATCTCCTAATCTGTGTCAAGTGTGTCGGATGTAGAGAAGGCCACAATTGGAATAAAGGGTATGCAGTAGATGACTCCCTCCCAGATTCACAAGTATATATATATTATATAAAATGGATATCATAGCACTGAAGTTCAAAGGAGATTTTCCAGGCTAATTCCTGGGATAAGAGATTTGCCTTATCAAAATAGACAAGACTGTTTGGACATGTATTCTTTGGAGTTTAGAAGAATAATGGATGACTTTATTCAAACATACAAGGTTCAAAGGAGCTTGATAGATATTGAGATGTTTCTAGAAGTGCAAGGAGACAAACCTGCAACTAAAAGACTGGACACTTTAAAATCAGATGTGTAAAAATGGGTAAGAAGTCTTTGATATTCTCTGGCTCCAGGTTAGTGGAGGGCAGATCATTAGAAACATTTATGAAGTTGGATAAGTACGTGAATAATCAAAGAATTGAGGTTGATAGGGAGGTGGCAGAGATTGGCCATGGTCCCAGTGAACTGAGGGATAGGCCCGAGGAGCCACAAATCTCCTCCTCCTTTCTTGTTATCAGGTCAAAGAACTGATTTCTCAGTTCCCGTTTTAAACGTTTTGATTTTTAAGTTTATTGTCATCTGATTGTTTAAATACAACCCAACAAAACAGTGTTCTCCAGTCATCGGTGCAAAACATCCTGTCGTACAACCAGACGTTACTCACATACTGACTAGCAATGCACTAGCAATGGACAGTATTCATCTATACAAATAGTTTCATCAATAGGAGAGCCTCGAATGGCATTTGGTCATTCAGCATTCTCCCAGCTGTGGGAAGAAACTGCTTCTCAGCCTTCCGGTGCTAGCTCTGATACCCCTGTGTCTCTTTCCAATTAGAAAAATGCACTGATTAGAAGCATGTTGCAAGTATAGTTATGTACCATTCCTTTTTATATCAAATATTTTGAATATACCATGCATTGATTAACTGGTTTTTTTTTTGCAGAATTGCACTATTGGGTGAATTTGAGACAAAGCAGTTAACTCCTACTTGTGTTTTGTGAAAACTTATTTTTAAAAAATTACAGTGGCAAACGTTGAAGAAATTATTTGAATCTTTCAAACCAAGTAGCTGGAGTTGTTTTGCATGCGTCCTGGAGCCTATTTTATTGGCCTCCTGTTGTAGTATGGAATATTCACATAATAGGATTCTGTCCTCCCTCTCTCCTCGCATGATCTCTTTTCTTCCTCCCTGGAGAAAACGTTAAGAGCCTTTGAAAACCTAAACTCCTCCTATTACTGGAAGTTAGTTGTTCTGTTCTGGTACAAAGTGACAGTTATGGCCACCTGCTTATGCTGTACCTTAACCCTTTGGACTCCGTGTTCCTGTTTCCAGGGACGATCAACAAGCACCTATACTCTGTGCCCCTGTTTTCACTTCACTTGATAATCTACAGGGTTCATCTAATGCATCCAGTGCTCCCGTTGTAATCTCCTCTACATTGGAGAAACTAGGCGCTGACTGGGAGATCGCTTCGTTGAGCTCCTTGGCTCTGTCCACCACAACAGCATGAATCTCCTAGCGGACCACCCTTTTCAATTCCCTATCCCATTCCCTTGTTTGTCCATGGTTTCATGCATTGCCAGACTGAGACCACCCACAAATTGGACAAACAATACCTAATCTTCTGTCTGGGCATCCTTCAACGGATGGCATTAACATAGACTTCTCTGTTTCAGTTAAAGCTTCTTCCCCCATTTCTCTCCCATCTCCCCCTCTCCCTCTCTCCCTTCCCTTTCTCCTCTGTCTCCTTTCACAGAGTCAAAAATCACCTCTATTCTTATTACTACCTTCCGTCAGTTTGTCTGGATCCTTTCTCTTCTGAGTGTTTAATTCAGACGCCTGCCAGCTTTTTGCTTATACCAAGAAGAAGGACTCAGGCTTGAAACATCATTTACCCCCTATGCATGCCGAATTCCTCCTGAATTTCTGCACAATTTCTATTCTCTCAACAAGCAGTTTGAGAGGCAGAGCATCACATGAACCTTTTGATTTACTTTATATCTGTCCACAATAATACCATGACAACCTAAATCTCTTTGGACCACCACTGGGTTGAGGTTTCACCCAAATGCACTTTGGGTCCAAATTGGTCGAATTTGTTTTGCAGTGAAATCTACTTTCACGACTTTCATTTTTTTGCTAATCTACCGACATCTCTCTGCAATGTGATGCTCCACTGTCACTTTGGAACGCTACCTGTATTAACAGAAAACTTTGATGTGTAGCTTTCTATAACATATAACCATATAACTGTTTACAGCATCATGAAGTAATTCATAAATATAGTGACTATGTGAGCCTCTGACGTGTATCCTTGTGGACACCACAAGTCACAT